>NC_091180.1:13299499-13521526 GCF_040958095.1 Procambarus clarkii | reverse complement strand
TCCTACGCTGGACACGTTCAAGTGAATTTATATCCATTCTATAATATGGCGACCAAAACTGAACTGCATAATCTAAATGGGGCCTAACTAGAGCAAGATATAGCTTGAGAACCACACCAGGTGTCTTGTTACTAACGCTGCGATTAATAAATCAAATGATGATAGAGTTACAAGATACGAGCTAGATGGTGTTGAGATTGAGAAGTCGGATTGCGAAAGGGATCTGGGAGTTTTGATTAGTAAGAATTTAAAACAAAAGGATCAATGCATGAATGTTCGTAATAAGACAAATAGGACACTGGGATTTATTAATCGAAGCGTTAGTAACAAGACACCTGGTATGGTTCTCCAGCTATATCTTGCTCTGGTTAGGCCCCATTTAGATTATGCAGTTCAGTTTTGGTCGCCGTACTATAGAATGGATATAAATTCACTTGAACGTGTCCAGCGTAGGATGACTAAGTTAATTCCCCAAATTAGAAATTTTTCATATGAAGAAAGATTAACAAAGCTTAAGTTGCATTCACTGGAAAGGTAAAGAGTTAGGGGTGACATGATAGGCGTTTACAAGCGGATGAATGGACACAATAAAAGGGATATTAAAATTATCAACACAAGACAGAACATGAAACAATGGGTATAAATTGAATAAATTAAAATTTAGGAAAGACTTGGGTAAATACTGGTTCGGTAACAGGGTTGTTGATTTGTGGAACAAATTACCGCGTAACGTGGTTGAGGTGGGGTCCCTCGATTGTTTCAAGCGCGGGTTGGACAAGTATATGAGTGGGATTAGGTGGTTATAGATAGGAGCTGCCTCGTATGGACCAATAGGCCTTCTGCAGTTGCCTTTGTTCTTATGTTCTTATCCAAATAGTTTGTGTGAGTGGCTCAGTTTTGATTCCCTCTTTGAGACTACGTTTCAAATTGTCCCTAACATATATGGCTACTCCCTCCTCCTCGTCTAATATCTATTTGTGTGAAATAGTTTAAAATCCATTTATCTGATATTCAGCTAATAGTTCTCTATTTTCTACATTCAACTACGTTTCGGTAAGTGCAGTAATATCTATTTTTTCTGTACAGACAAAAGCATTTAATTCGTTTATTTTGTTTCTTAGACTTCTACTGTTAGTGTAATATACCCTATGTGTATTGGTATTTTGAGGCCCTTCTCTTTCCCTGATCATTTTGCCAGTTTGTTTCTCCCACAAACACATACTTTTATTACCTCCTTCCTCCATATCAATTCCCATACCACTATCTACTAACAGTTTAAACCCAAACAAACTCCTCCAACCACTGGTTCCAACGAGTTCGCAACAACAACAACAACCCCAGCTCTCGATAGATGCACCCCATCACGAGCATACATTTCATTTCTTCCATAGAAGTGTTCCCAGTTATCTATGAAAGATATTGCATTTGATTTGCAATATCATTCCAGCCAGCAATTGACACCAAGTGCCCTCGACAACCATTTATTTCCAACGCTCTTTCTTGGAAGAATGCCACATATGATCGGGATTCCTCCCTTGCTCCTAACTAATTCTATGGCTGTTTTATACCTCTGAATCAGTTCCTCACTCCTAACTCGACCAACATCATTTCCTCCCACGCTAATACAAATAATGGGATTATTCCCATTTCCAGCCATAATATCATTCATGTTGTTTATAATATCACCAATTCCAGCTCCGGGATAACAAACCCTTAACCTGTTTCCCCTTATCTCTAGCACAAAACGTTCTAAGTACCTCACCTGGGAATCTCCCAGGTGAGATTAGCAGGCCAATGCTACTTTTATTACCATAAAAGCAGCATTGGCCATAAAAGCCACAGGGAACCACAAAAGCAGCATGCGACCATAGAAGCAGCATGCGACCATAGAAGCAGCTGGGTACCATAAAAGCCGCAAGGGACCATAAAAGCCGTAGGGGCCATAAAAGCCGCATAGGGCCATAAAAGTCCGCCGGGGACCATAAAAGCAGCTGGGGACCATAAATGCAGCAGGGGACCATAAAAACAGCAGGGGACCATAGAAGCACCAATGGGCCATAATAGTAGCAGGGAGCCTAAATAGCAGCAGGAGGCCATAAAAACAGCAGGGGACCATAAAAGAAGCAGGGACCATAAAAGCAACAGGGGACCATAAAAGCAGAATGGAACCATAAAAGCAGCAGGGGGCCATAAAAGCAGCAGGGGTCCACAAAAGCAGCAGGGGACCATAAAAGCCGCAGGGGCAATAAAAGCAAAAAGGGAAGCATAAAAGCCGCAGGGAGTATAAAAGCAGTAGGGAAGCATAAAAGCCGCAGGTACCATAAAAGCAGTAGGGAAGCATAACAGCCGCAGGTACCATAAAAGCAGTAGGGAAGCATAAAAGCCGCAGGTACCATAAAAGCAGTAGGGAAGCATAAAAGCCGCAGGTACCATAAAAGCAGTAGGGAAGCATAAAAGCCGCAGGTACCATAAAAGCAGTAGGGAAGCATAAAAGCCGCAGGTACCATAAAAGCAGTAGGGAAGCATAAAAGCCGCAGGTACCATAAAAGCAGTAGGGAAGCATAAAAGCCGCAGGTACCATAAAAGCAGTAGGGAAGCATAAAAGCCGCAGGTACCATAAAAGCAGTAGGGAAGCATAAAAGCCGCAGGTACCATAAAAGCAGTAGGGAAGCATAAAAGCCGCAGGTACCATAAAAGCAGTAGGGAAGCATAAAAGCCGCAGGTACCATAAAAGCAGTAGGGAAGCATAAAAACAGTAGGAACCATATAAGCTGCAGGGGACCATAAAAGCAGCAGGGGGCCATAAAAGCCACAGGGGACCATAAAAGCAGTAGGGGGGTCAAAAAAGCAGCAGGGGCCATAGAAGGTGCAGTGGACCATAAAAGCAGAAGGGTACCATGAAAGCCGCAGGGGACCATAAAAGGAGCCGGGGACCAAAGAAGGAGCATTGGAACATAAAAGCTGCCAGGGACCATAAAAGCAGCAGAGGACCATAAAAGCCGTAGGGGACCAGAGAAGCAGCAGGGAAGACCATAAAAGCAGCAGGGGACAATAAAAGCCGCCGGGGGCCACAAAAGCAGCAGGGGACCATAGAAGCCGCAGGGAACCATAAAAGCCGCATTGGACCATAAAAGCAGATTGGGACCATAAAAGTAGCAGGGAACCATAGAAGCAGCAGGAAACCATAATAGCCGCAGGGGACCATAATAGCCGCAGGGGACCATAAAAGCTTCAGGGGACCATAGAAGCCGCCGGGGATCCATAAAAGTCGCAGGGAACCATAAAATTCGAAAGGGACCATAAAAGCCGCAGGGGACAATAAAAGCCACAGGGGACTATGAAAGCCGCAGGGGACAATAAAAGCCACAGGGGACCATAAAAGCTGCAAGGGACAATAAAAGCCACAGGGGACTATGAAAGCCGCAGGGGACAATAAAAGCCACAGGGGACTATGAAAGCTGCAGGGGACAATAAAAGCCACAGGGGCCCATAAAAGCTGCAGGGGACAATAAAAGCCACAGGGGACTATGAAAGCCGCAGGGGACAATAAAAGCCACCGTTCAGCAAGGATTGCAAGCATATCCTTGACTGAACGATTAGTCCGTTCCGTCATTCCGTTTGCTTGTGGGTGGTAGGCTGTTGTAAAAGCCGAAGTTGTCTCTAAAATCTTACAAACTTCTCTAAATATATTCCCATTGAATTCTTGACCCCGGTCAGAGACTAAGACTTTAGGAGGTCCGAATACAGTAACGAACCTACGCAAGAATGCATCTGCAACCGTACGAGAATCCTTCTGAGGTAATGCAACTAGTGTAGTGTATCTAGACAGATGGTCAACTAGCACCAACACGTATCTGTTACCCGCATGACTGTGGTGTAAATCAATCAGATCGGCCCCCACACGGTCTAACGGTTCACGAATTTCAGGAAATTCCTGAAGTGGGGCTTGTACCTTAAGGGTACCTTTCCTCCTCTGGCAACGAGGGCACGACTTCACGAAATTGATTACCTCAGAAAGTAATCCTGGAAAATAAAATAGAGACTTTGCTTTTAAGTGCGTTTTAAAGATCCCTGGATGCCCTGCAATTTTTGAAGCATGTGCAAGCTTTAACGCTGATGACCGCAACGCGTCCGGAATAACTAGCTGAAATACTGCCCTATCATTCTGGCTATTAACATAATACAGGACGCCCTGTTTCATCTCAAAATCATGTATAGGTAAATTCTTTTTCTTTTTGGGGTATTTTCCTCCCTCTAAATACTCAATAATCTCTTTCCATCTAGGCTCGCTCATCTGGTATTCTCTCATTTTATCTGATGGAATGGTTTCAATGTTTTCATTAATCTGTACTGCCGCTATATTTCTACTTAGCGTATCTGGCACAACATGTGCTGGACCAGGCTTGTACAAGATCTGGAATGAGTGGGCCGAAAGTTCGTGAGACCAGCGTGACATTCGTGGGCATTTCGTTCGCTTTTTAAATATATGTGTTAACGCTCGATGGTCTGTGTAGATTACAAAATGCCGCTGAAATAGGTAAGGCTCGAAATACCTAACTGATTCTACTACTGCCAGTGCCTCCCGATCCGTAGCTGAATAACGAACTTCAGGTCCTTTGACCTTCCTACTGAAATAGGCTACTGGATGGGGTAAATTATCTGCGTCTCGCTGAATTAAGCACCCGCCAATAGCAATACCGCTGGCGTCAGTGTGCACTTCCCACTCTTTCTCAAAATCAGGAATAGCCAATACCGGTGTCGTGATTAGTTGGTCTTTCAGTTTGCGATAGGCCTCGTCATGTTCAGATTTCCACACAAACTTCGCATTTTTCTTTGTCAGATCAGTCAGGGGTGCTGAAAGGCCAGCGAAACCTTCAATATGACGACGAAAATATCCGGCCGCCCCCAAAAACCTACGCACGTCCTTTGCTGTCCTTGGAGTAGGCATGTCAGCAATGGCGCGGCAAGAATCTGGGTCAGGTCGGATACCGTCTGGGCACACCTGGAACCCCAGAAATTTGAATTTCTGAGCCGCCAGGGTGCACTTCTGAACATTCAGCCTGAAACCTGCCTGATCTAACAACTTCAAAGTCTCAGTCAAGTCCTGTAGGTGTTCCTCAAACGTCCTGGAATATATCACAACATCATCCAGGTACGCTAAAGAATGCCTACCCAGTACCGGACTAAGAATGAAGTTGATGGCCCTCTGAAACGACGAAGGCGCTGTCTTCAAACCAAACGGCATCCTACGGAATTGATAAGTGTGCCTACCATCCGAGAATGCTGTTTTTTCCCTATCCTGTTCTGCCACCGGAATCGCCCAATACGCCGATTTTGCGTCAAGAGTTGAGAAATACTTAGCAGCACCAAATTGATCTATTATCTCCTGTATTCGGGGCAACGGATACACATCACCCTTAGTTAATTCGTTCACCTTCCGGTAGTCAACACAGAAACGATAACTACCGTCCGGTTTCCGAACTAGCACAACAGGAGAGAGCCATGGTGACGTACTAGGCTCTATCACGCCCTGTCTCAACATTTTCTGGCACTCCTCCCTGATAATGTTCTTTGCCTGTTCCGGCAACCTCCACTGTCTTGTGTACACAGGCAAATGGTCACCAGTTGGAATGGTGTGCTCGATCTTATCAAGGAGACCAATCTGGTCATCCTCTGTCGCAAACAATTTCGGGAATTTTCGTAAAACTCCTCTCAGTGCCTTCCTATCCGCCTGTGCAACATGTTGCAAATCAAGTGCTGAAATTAATTTTTCTACTTCCTCTACATTCTGTGCAACATTTCTCGTTTCGTATTGTACTTTGGATGGAGTTTTAGTGTTCAACATATTCAGTGCACTACATTGTGCAGTGACGGCTGGCGTCTCAGCTGACTCATGGTGAAAGATTTCTGTGTCCTCCACCATGGTTCCCTGAGATACCCTATCACCTGCCCTGAAGCGAAAAGTCTTATGTGAAAGATTGACAACTGGAATGAGTGCACCTTTATCGAGCACTACAACTAAGTGATGAGGAATTAATAAACTATCACATCTCCCAGCCACCTGAAGGGTGGTACCTGGTTGTATGCGACGTCCCACGGCTACTTTAATAAATTTAACAGAATGTGGTGGGCAACTCTGTTTGGTCAATGCATGCAAGGCGCATGACCTCTTAACTGTGTCTGGAAGAGACTTAAAAATCAATTTTGGATAGTGCGCATTATATTTCAGCTTCCGTTTAATTGAAGCTACAACTGGGGGATGGTCGATCATCTCCACTGGGTAGGAAGTCTGTCCCAACTGCAACCTGCAGTTCCTAGCCCCTTTTTGAGCAGACAAGGAATAATTAAATCGCGACAGAAAATCAGTTCCCATTAAGATGTGACCAGGAAAATCAAGGTTCTCTACGATCGTACATGTGTGAGGCTGCAATGCCCCATCAATCTCAAAATTAACTGTACCTTGACCTACGATCTCAATCTTTTCCCCATTGACTGCTGTTAATGTCTTTGCGCAACGTTGAAGACGTGCATACTTAAAATAGCTGAAGGCTGACTTTTTAATTACCGTTGCCTGGCTTCCTGTGTCAACAAAAGCTGTCAATCTCACACCTTCCACTTTCACCTCAAAAGTAGGCCTGCCATCACTAGGAGCCTGCTTTCATGCTTTCGTAGGAGTGACTTCGCAATCCCTCTGTATATGCCCGCGCTTCCAGCAGGAGTAACACCTCCGCGGATCTCTGTTGGTACCCCGCGCAGGGTGGCTCGAACTTGCAGCTGAGGGCTGCTTCCCGCCTGATGAAACCGCGCCACAGTTCCTCGGCTTGGCTCCCTCGCCTTTACTTAACGCCTCTACGTATGGCGACAACTGAGTGCCCGGCGTCTCCGTGCGCATCTGCCTGTCTAAGGCTGTGGCGGCCTGGGGTTGGGGTGTGGATGGAGGTTGGGGTTGAGGTATGGTGTGGGTGGCCTCGGGTTGGGGTGTGGATTGAGGTTGGGGTTGAGGTATGGTGTGGGTGACCTCAGGCTGGGGTGTGGATTGAGGTTGGGGTGGGTATGGGGTGGCCTGGGGCTGGAATGGGTATGGGTATGGGGTGGCCTGGGGTTGGAATGGGTATGGGTATGGGGTGGCCTGGGGTTGGAATGGGTATGGGTATGGGGTGGCCTGGGGTTGGAATGGATATGGGTATGGGGTGGCCTGGGGTTGGAATGGGTATGGAGTGGCCTGGGGTTGGGGGAAGGGTTGGTATGGGAATTGAGGATGGGGTTGGGGTTGTTGTAGTGACGGATGAGGTGTACCTAGGTGGTCCCCAGTGGTGTCGGAAGAGGTGCTGTCCTCTACATTTCCACTTCCACTCCCACTGGTCCCCACTGACTGGTAATTATCTGGGTTAAACATTTTCTGTGATTCCTTGTGTGCCACGTCTCTTCTAAACTACCCTTTAGTACACCCTCGACCCGGACTCACTACAACCGTGATCTTACACAAATAAAAAAAAAATCACAACTCTATTCTAAGAGAAAACTACTAAATTCCCAAAATAGGAAATACAACGATTTATCGAGAGAATCGCTGAAGTGAATCCAATGAATGTCTGCCCCGCACTCGTGTCTGACCGTGAAATATCCCACAGTTCTATTGCTGAAACCTAAGTCCTTTACGTTAACAAAATTAAAGAATCTAATTTATATAAAACAATTTAAATGATAACGCAACTAATGCGCAGCACTCGTGATGGATTAATAAAGAATATTTACTGTACTTGAATACTAAACGCGCTTGAAGTGAGCAGCGTGGCCCCTGATGACTGATGGAGCGGGACCAGCTGCGCTGAAAAAAAACTAAGTCCCGCGCTTTTTCGCTTAAACGCTGAAAAATCAAAATTTTTTTGTTCTGAAGGAAAATAACTAGTTTTACGTTAATAAACCGCTCTAGCGATTAATATAGACACCCAGGACCTATATATGCTTACTAAAAATTGAATTTTTATCAAAAACTGCGTTTTTACTCCATTGCTGGACTCTGCCAATTTTCCTGACTCCGAGGGAAAAAATATTCTATCACCCCAAATATCACAAAACTCCTTTAATTCACAAAAATTCGGGTTTCTCGTTCCCGGATATAAATACGTTATTATTTACTACTGACGTTGTATGCAGAACAATACTGACACATCGGGCGGTTTCAACACTCATTAATTCGAATTTTCGCCAAAATCAGAGATTTTCACCTCAAATGGACTCTGACAAAATTACGACACGATTTTCTCGAAAAATAACTAAATTCGGCAAAAATGTAATTATCACTGTTTAATGCTTTACGAACAGAATTACGTCCCTTGCGCGCACTAGAGAGTAATACTGGCCCCAGAATATACACGAAACATGAAAAATTAGAATTTCCGCCAAAAAGTCAGATTCTAGCCCAAGCTGGACTTAGAAAATTTTCCACCTACGTTTCTACTGAAAACAGAATTCTAAGTCTACAAACACAATTCTACCGTCTTACTGGTAAAAACTAGAAAATATCACTCGCATCGACTGGAGAATCCTAATGACGCCCAGATCATACACGTGACCCACGAATACAAATTAATTACAGTTAACGAGTTTCCGACATCGACTTAGCCGAAAACTTATCCCAAAATACTTAGAAATATTCCACGGACAAATAACATTTACACGCAACTTACTATCCCTTAAACTCCTTCACTTATCTATCGTGACAGACATATAGCCCTAAGTCCAGAGGATTAACAACGCCTCTGACTTAGACTAACAGAACAGGGAATAACAAAACTTAACGCACGCACTTAGCCTAATATGCAAGAAAATGCTAAACACTTTGATAAAAAAAATTTTTTTAACCGGGGATTGAATTTAGGGGAAAAAAATTAATCTAGAACAACGCAAATAAACTGAAATTACTTTATAAATTTAAGTATACTTAATTCAAAAATGCACTCGACTTAAACTTATAATTGTTCCTACCGGCTCGCCTTACCACACCTAGCCTAGAGGCCACACCATCTAGGTTCCAACAGAGCGACACGCAGCTTTCAGCAACAATTATGACTAGGGACGACTCAACCTCCACTAAGTGTGCGATCACTTAGTTGTTGAATCGCTGCTAGGTAGTTTACTAGTCCGTCCCTCGGAGGCCGCAACGCCCTTCACGGATTACGTTTTTCCTTAGCGTTTTGGGTCGTCTAATAACGCCCTCGGACTATCTACTGGCGTCCCACAGATATATCCGCCCCGACAGCCCTCAAGGAACTGCTGTTGAGAGTATGGTGGCTCCCAACACCTCTGAATTAATTGCAATGGGTCGAGTATGGTACCCAGTCCAATCAACTCGGAGCGGTCTCCTTTTCAATAAATCTATTTTTTTTTTTTTTTTTTTTTTTTTTTTTTTTTTTTTTTTTTTTTTTTTTTTTTTTTTTTTTTTTTTTTTTTTTTTTTTAATAACAAATTTAATTTATTAAAAGAAAACTAAAACAAAATCTAAATATGTTCACTCCCTATCACTTTAACACTCCCTACTTGACCTGAGTGGCAAATGAGACTATTTCTATACTTAACAATAGCAACTATACCTTGGGCGACCACAGCTCTAGGTGTTGGGGCTGTTCTTGGGGAGAGGTAAGATGTTGACCTCTTATCCCAGCTGCTTCCGTGACCACACTGATCTCTCTCTTGTCTGGACTACCCCAGACAGAACATTGTATCCTTCCGCATCGCTTACCCAGTTACTTTAGCAAGGTTAAGTTATAACAATTAAACTCTGTTGTACTTAATTGATCCAGACTGGTTGAATTATTTTACTGAATTAAATTACAAACATCTAACGGCAGAGCTGTTCCCGATCACAAAAATGGTTATTAAAACTTTGAGAAATAGTAGACCTGTCAACCCCTGATGACCTATGACCGCCGGTCACTCCGCCTCAAAAGTTAGATCTGATTCGTGACGTCACTGATGGTGACTTAAACTCAATAATTAGAATACTCTTGATATTGTATCCAGTACTATTATACAATACAATTTTACTGCAAAATGAATAAAGGCTAATTTTCTCTAAATTACTGAATACTATAGGATGATTCATTTTACGCAGCTATGAACAAAGCGTTGGTTATTTCCACCGCGAATTCCCCTGGGGGTCAGGTCACCATGCGGCTCAGCTTCCCATTCTCTTTTGTCGATAAACCACTCTGGATAATTCTTACAACAGCCTAGTTTGTTACAGTAAGATAGTGTGGTAAAGTTATTATTATTATTGTTATTGGTGTGAGTGTATATGGGGGGTTGTTAAGGGGTTAATAAATAAGTACATGAATTACAGAGTATCCCTTCTTCCTATGTGGGAGCGCATTGATCAACCCTTAGACTAACATATATGGTCTAGTAGCAAGTTATTACTACTGTGGATAGTTTATTTTGGGGGCCGGGCCTTTTAGCTCTCCCATATTTGATACTCTTGTCTTCTAACTACCCTTACCCCTTAATAGTACCAAGTCCCCCATAGAAAGCCACCACACATTTATATTTTATAACAAGTGGTTGGCCAGTCCGGGAGGAACATTATAAGTGTAAAAAATTAGATTCTTGAGTGCCAAAATTAAAATTTTTTTGTTTTCCACAGAACGGTTGTGTGCTAGCCTAGGGTCCAGCTCATCAAGCAAAGGACATTCTTGCACTGACTGGACACCTAGCTGGATCCCTTCACGATTAAGGTTAGTGTGGCCTTGTGTTAGGGGCCGTGCAAATTTTTGTTTTTTTCCAATTTTTATTTTTTAATTTTTTCTTTGGCTGGGAGCTAAAATTATTAGTGATGTCATCTGAAATGCAGAGACTGGCAGGGAAGCCTTCAGTGGTAGAGATAAAGAAACTTAAAAAGTATAATTTAGTATTGTTAGGCAAGGAATTTGGCCTAGAATTAAATGACGCGGATAAAAAGTGGACTTTGGTGAATGAAATATTACAACATTGTATTGATGAAGAACTATTGGCAAGTGATACACCTTTATGCCAGCCTAGCCAAGCAGAAAGTGCAACTCATAGGGATAGAGAATTAGCTTTAGAGTTAGCAAAAATAAAATTAGAGGAGCAAAGACTCAAAACCGAGGAGGCTAGAATTAGAGCGAATGCCACTGGACCTCCACCTGCCGGGGATTCAAACCCCAGGCATTATGAGAAAAAGCATAATTTGCCTGAATTTTCCGAGTCAGACCCTGAAAGGTTTTTCAACCATTTTCAGAGATTGGCCATGTCCATGAACTGGCCAAAGGAAGAGTGGGTGAAAATCCTACAGGGAAGACTTAGGGGTAAAGCACAAGATATTTTTATAAACATGCCTGACGACGAGTGTTTTGAATATGATAAAGTCAGGGAATGTATTTTGCGGGCATATGAAATTACTCCTGAAGCTCACCGCCAAGTTTATCGCAACCTTAGGCCTACTCACAACCAACCGCTCACTGAATTTGTGAATGATCAAATTCGATTGTTTGATAGATTGATTCGCTCGGCGAAAGCCAAAACATACGAGGCTCTCAGGAACTTAATTTTAATGGAGCATTTTATAGATATTATGCCAGAGAATGTTTCACAGTATATTAGAGGAAGGGTAGAGGTAACTTCTAAAATAGGGGATTTGGCCAAGTTGGCAGAAAACTACCAATTGGCAGGCAAAAGGCCCAATAAAAATAATAGTACCCCACAGAGTAACAAAACTTATACCCACAGCCAGTCCAGACCAGCTCATTCTAACCCTTTACCTAATGCACCTTCTGTTTCAGACATAACTAACCCTGTTAAAGTGTCTAGCCCCACGGCACCTAAGGGTGAACCGAAGGGTAATTCTGTTAGTAATGTCTCTTCTCCCCGACGTTTTTGTGGTCACTGTAATCGTCCAAACCACACTATTAGCCGTTGTTGGCAACTGTACCCGGAAAAAAGACCCAATGCTCTAGTTGTGACACAGGGCTTGAGGCCTTCAGAAGGGTTAGGGAGTAAGACCTCCAACCCACAGTGGTTGGACTTGCTTACCCCATTCTTATCGAAAGGGAGACTACTTTTGTCTGAGGGTTCTTCCTGGAAGGACGTGGTGATCTTCCGAGACACCGGTGCCATCCAGACTTTAATTTTAGAGAGTGCGTTGCAAGGTGCCAACACTCTCGACACTGGAGAGGTGGTACTGGTCGAGGGTGTCACTAGTGATACTCGGGCAGTACCCCTCCATAAGGTTACCCTGGAATCTGATTTCCACAAGGGTGTTTGTACAGTCGGAGTCACTTCATACCTACCTTTCCCTAATGTTGATGTAATAGTTGGTAATGATTTAGCAGGGGATAAGGTAGGGGACTCCAGACTGCCTATTATGTTGCCTACCCCTAAGGTTTGCCTGGATCCACCCGCTGCAGAGGATAATGTTGTGTACCCTGCGTGCGCGGTGACCAGGTCTATGGGACTTAAATGTAAGGGCAGCCCTGTGCTTGCCAAGGTGGAAAATCCAGAGGACACAAGGAACTTTCCGAGTGGTGAAAACCAAGTGAACCTCGCGGACACATTCATAGCCCGACTCGATGACGTGGCCGAGGACATAGTGGAGAGCCTGCCACCGCCATCTACCGAGAGTAGTGGGGAGGTGGAGGAGAACACTGTTGAGCCTCGGCCAATAGCATCTGACCAAGGCCTAGATGCCTCCTTGAGTGAGTTACAGAAAGCTGACCCCACTCTTGCAGATTGTCCTGAGACAGCTGTCTCTATGGAGGAAATTGTAGACGCAGCAACTGGGTACTACTACAATGATCGAATTTTGATGAGAAAATGGAGACCACAGAGTGCTCCCTTGTCAAATGAGTGGGAGGTAGTCCACCAGGTTATGTTGCCGACCTGCTATAGAGAAAGAGTTTTGGCAGCTGCTCATGATGATCCTATGGGGGGACATCAAGGTATTAATATTACGTATCACAAAATTTTAAAGTATTTTTTCTGGCCCAAGCTGAAAAGCGATGTGGCAAAATTTTGTAATGCATGTATTGTTTGTCAACTGGTTGGGAAACCAAACCAGACTCCACCTAAAGCTCCTCTAAAGCCTATTGTCGTGCCAGAGGAACCATTTTCTCATGTGGTAATGGACTGTGTTGGACCATTACCTAGAACTAAGTCTGGTAATATTTACCTAATCACAATGATGTGTATCACTACTCATTACCCAGAGGCTTTTGCTGTAAGGAACATCCGAGCAAAAACTGTTGTTGCTCGTATGTTGCAATTTTTTTCCACTTTTGGACTGCCTCGGGTTGTGCAAACTGACAATGGTACTAATTTTAAGTCTGATATTTTTGAGCAATTTTGTAAGGAACATGGAATAACTCATAAGGTTTCCAGCCCATACCATCCACAGAGTCAGGGGGTAATTGAACGTTTCCATCTAACTCTGAAGCAGATGTTGAAGACATCGTGCGAGAGTTCCCACACCTTCTGGGATGAGAATTTACCGTATGTTTTGTTTGCGGCTAGAGATCGAGGGATTACAAAGTTCACTGGGTTGTTCTCCTTTTGAGTTAGTCTTTGGCCATAAAGTTCGTGGACCCTTGCAAATGTTACAGGAGAATCTGTTAGGGAACGTAACGTTAACCGAAGGTTCGGCTTTCTTTGCGCAACACCACCAGAGACTCAAGGACTGCAAGGCGGCTGCATTAAAGTATCTTGGCAAGGCCCAAGAAAAGATGAAAGAACGTAACGATGCTAAATCTAAGTTACGGGTATTTCAGCCTGGCGACCCTGTCCTGGTATTAAAGCCTCGACTAGGGAACACTATGTCCCACAAGTACGAAGGCCCCTACATTGTGACAGAAAAGACTGGGGACCTCACGTACAAAGTGAGGCACTTTGACAAACGTAACCAGGTAATGCTCATACATGTAAATCGACTGAAGAAGTTCCAGGGCCCCAGGCCCATTGCACTAACCAATGTTTCCATTTCCAGTGAGAGAGGGGATGATTGTTCTGGGGACCCAACTAATCTCATTTTTAATAATTCTAGTTCTGTGAATGCTGTGGAGGAGGGACTGTCCCATTTGCAGATGGCCCAACGTGAAGAGGTGCAGTCGTTGGTTGATGAATTCTCCAGTCTGTTCGGGGAGGTCCCGACCCAGACTGATGCCATTTGCCATGATGTCGAGTTGACGGACTACACTCCCATTCGCCTTCAACCCTATCGGATGAGTCCAGAAAAGAAGGCCATCGCACGGAAGGAGGTCGACTTCTTGCTCCAGCACGGCCTCATCCGGCCGAGCCAGGGCTCTTGGTGCTCGCCCTGCCTTTTGGTCCCCAAACCAGACGGCTCCTGGCGATTATGCACCGACTATCGGCAGCTCAACAAGGTGACCATTGTGGATGCCTATCCGTTGCCCCTCCTCAAGGACTGCATCGACGAGTTGGGAAATGCCAAGTACGTTTCGAAGTTCGACCTCTCGAGGGGGTATTATCAAATCCCACTCACTGAACATGCTAAACAGCTAACTGCGTTCGTGACACCCGAGGGTGTTTTTGAGTATCAAGTGTTACCATTCGGCTTGCGTAATGCTCCTGCCATGTTCCATAGACTCATGAACTCTCTGCTCGCTAAGGTGCCAAATTGTCGGGCGTATTTAGATGATATCGTGCTCTTTGACAGTAATTGGGCTGACCACATAGCTAGGTTACGCCAGTTGTTTGCAATCTTGAAAAGGGCAAATCTTACCTTAAATGCTAGAAAGTGTCATTTTGGCCAAGGCACAGTGACGTACCTCGGTTATGAAGTGGGCCAAGGAAAAGTGTTACTTCGGCACGATAAAATCAGTGCCATTCTGGAGTATCCAGTACTAAAGTCTAAAAAGGACGTTCAAAGATTTATCGGTATGTGTGCGTACTATCGACGTTTTTGTCGGAACTTTTCCAGTGTTGCCACTCCTCTCACAGACTTGTTGTGGAAAGCCGTTAAATTTAAGTGGTCATCAGACTGTGCAGAGGCATTAAAAATTTGAAATTGATCTTAGCTTCCGCCCCAGTGCTTGCTAGTCCAAGGTTCGACCGACCGTTTAAAATTCATGTTGACGCGTCTGACTCGGGTGCTGGTGCAGTGTTGTTGCAAACTGGGGATGATCAGGTAGAACACCCAGTATATTATTACTCTGTGAAATTCGACAAGGCGCAACGCAATTATTCAGTGGTAGAAAAAGAGGCGTTGGCGCTAGTGTTAACATGTAAAAAATTCGAAGTTTACCTCACAGGTAATATAGTGGAAGTGTACACGGACCATAACCCACTAGTCTTCCTGACTCAGATGAAGGGTAGGAATAAACGCATCCTCAGGTGGGCGTTGTACCTACAGGACTTCAATCTTTCCATTACCCACCTACCGGGCAGACTCAACGTGATAGCCGACGCTCTGTCCCGGTTGCCTGAATAGCATTCATCTGAGCCACATAAAGCCATGTACCAACTGTCATGCTTTAGTTAATTTTTTTTTAGGTTCTCCTGTGACATTAAATATTCCGTGTCCAATTTATTTACTTCCCTGTTCTTTTATTTTTTTTGTGTATGTTTTTTTTTTTTCTTTCAGAGAACTCCTTTGTATTTTTTTTTGCAGAGAAATTGTTTTTGTCATATGTTTTTTCTTTTTATTCTCTGTATACTCTTACAAAAAAATATGACTACTATTCTAGTAGTCACATTTTTTTTTTTCTCTGAAGGGGGGAGGAGTGTTACGACCCTGGGTTCTCCAGTGGAAACCAGAGGTCAAAATTGAGCTATTAAACTTTCTGGTAGTACAGTTGAGTGCATCGCGAGCGGCAATTGTTTGTATCTTCCCTGCCAGACGTAAGACTATTATTGTTTCTCAAAGAGCATTTAAAGACTGAGCTGGGGGTTGATTATTAAATAATAACATAGGCACCAACTTTGCTTACTAATACTTTCTAATCATTTGTAAAGTAACAATACATTGCATAGGGGAAGATCTTTAATGTGCTTAGCTGCACGATCAATTAGGCTCCTTCCGGCACCACGACATGGGAGGCCTAGCTGGTCGCTAGGAGGTGCTTCTCTGGCTGGCGTTCGTGCGGACGAGACCTACTCTGTGGCTGCACCCCTAATCTCCTCCCTTCTCCTCTTACTTATTTCCCTTACCCTAAGTTCCTGTACCATTAAGTTAAGTATTGTATGATTTCTAAGTGTACCTACTCTGGTAGTAACGATTGGTGAGACCTGGGGATAGTATTTGCCAGTGTTTAGGGTACCCCTAAGTGTTGTGTTTTGTATTAGGGTCCCACGTGGTTTCACTACCCTAAGCTGCATCCAGCTTCAGTGCTTATCCAGTAGTACTTTACCCTAGCTTGTTATTAGTGTAAACCTTGTATCCTGCCTATGTGGACCAAGGCTTTTAACGTAAGATAGTGTGGTAAAGTTATTATTATTATTGTTATTGGTGTGAGTGTATATGGGGGGCTGTTAAGGGGTTAATAAATAAGTACATGAATTACAGAGTATCCCTTCTTCCAGTGTGGGAGCGCATTGATCAACCCTTAGACTAACATATATGGTCTAGTAGCAAGTTATTACTACTGTGGATAGTTTATTTTGGGGGCCGGGCCTTTTAGCTCTCCCATATTTGATACTCTTGTCTTCTAACTACCCTTACCCCTTAATAGTACCAAGTCCCCCATAGAAGCCAATACACCATTATTTATAACAGAGGGTCACCTGGGAGGGGTCACCAGGGAGGGTGACCTAGGAGGGTCACCTGGGAGGGTCATCTGGGAGGGGTCACCTGGGAGGGTCACCTGGGAGGATTACCTGGGAGGGTCACTTGGGAGGGTCACCTGGGAGGGTCAACAGGGAGGGTCACCTGGGAGGGGTCACCTGGGAGGGTCACCTGGGAGGGTCACCTGGGAGGGTCATCTGGGAAGGGTCATCTGGGAGGGTCACCTGGGAGGGGTCACCTGGGAAGGGTCACCTGGGAAGGGTCACCTGGGAAGGGTCACCTGGGAGGGTCACCTGGGAGGGTCACCTGGGAGGCTCACCTGGGAGGGGTCACCTGGGAGGGGTCACCTGGGAAGGGTCACCTGGGAAGGGTCACCTGGGAAGGGTCACCTGGGAGGGGTCACCTGGGAGGGGTCACCTGGGAGGGTCACCTGGGAGGGTCATCAGGGAGGGGTCACCTGGGAGGGTCACCTGGGAGGGTCACCAGGGAGGGGTCACCTGGGAGGGTCACCTGGGAGGGTCACCTTGGAGGGTCATCTGGGAGGGTCACCTGGGAGGGTCAACTGGGAGGGGTCACCTGGGAGGATCATCTGGGAGGGTCATCTGGGAGGGGTCACCTCGGAGGGTCACCTGGGAGGGGTCACCTGGGAGGGTCACCTAGCTGGGAGGGGTCACCTGGGAGGGTCACCTGGGAGGATTACCTGGGAGGGGTCACCTGGGAGGGTCACCTGGGAGGGTCATCTGGGAGGGTCATCTGGGAGGGTAATCTGGGAGGGTCAACTGGGAGAGTCATCTGGGAGGGGTCACCTGGGAGGGTCACCTGGGAGGGGTCACCTGGGAGGGTCACCTGGGAGGGGTCACCTGGGAGGGTCATCTGGGAGGGTCATCTGGGAGGGGTCACCTGGGAGGGGTCACCTGGGAGGGTCACCTGGGAGGGGTAACCTGGGAGGGTCACCTGGGAGGGTCAACTGGGTTGTCATCTGGGAGGGGTCACCTGGGAGGGGTCACCTGGGAGGGTCACCTGGGAGGGTCACCTGGGAGGGTCACCTGGGAGGGGTCACCTGGGAGGGTCACCTGGGAGGGTCACCTGGGAGGGTCACCTGGGAGGGTCACCAGGGAGGGTCACCTGGGAGGGTCACCTGGGAGGATTACCTGGGAGGGTCACCTGGGAGGGTCACCTGGGAGGGTCATCTGGGAGGGTCATCTGGGAGGGTCATCTGGGAGGGTCACCTGGGAGGGTCACCTGGGAGGGTCACCTGGGATGGTCACCTGAGAGGGTCACCTGGGAGGGTCATCTGGGAGGGTCATCTGGGAGGGGTCACCAGGGAGGGGCCACCTGGGAGGGTCACCTGGGAGAGTCATCTGGGAGGGTCACCTGGAAAGGTCATCTGGGAGGGTCACCTGGGAGGGTCACCAGGGAGGGTCACCAGGGAGGGTCACCTGGGAGGGTCACCAGGGAGGGTCACCAGGGAGGGTCACCTGGGAAGGGTCACCTGGGAGGGTCACCTGGGAGGGTCACCTGGGAGGCTCACCTGGGAGGGGTCACCTGGGAGGGGTCACCTGGGAGGGGTCACCTGGGAGGGGTCACCTGGGAGGGTCATCAGGGAGGGGTCACCTGGGAGGGTCACCTGGGAGGGTCACCAGGGAGGGGTCACCTGGGAGGGTCACCTGGGAGGGTCACTTGGGAGGGTCACCTGGGAGGGTCAACAGGGAGGGTCACCTGGAAGGGTCATCTGGGAGGGTCACCTGGGAGGGTCACCAAAGAGGCCAATAGGCCCTTTGCAGTTATTTCCATTCTTCCCTTTAATTTACCCAATGTATACCCATTGTTTCGTGCTCTGTCTTGTGTTGAAAATTTTGTTCACCTCATCCAACACTGTTGTAACATATAACCTCACCCAAATGCAGGTATATATGATGAAAGCTGTTTAAAGAATAGTGTCATTCAGCACCGCTCCTGTGCCAGGTAAGTCCACTTCGGGCTCACCATAGCCCGAGCTACTTGCCCCGCTCCTGTGCCAGGTAAGTTACGGGCTCACCATAGCCTGTGCTACTTGGAACTTGTTCCGAGTAGCTGAATCTATAACAACAACAACAATAAAGAATAGCATAGTAGAACTCGAAAGGAGGTACATATATATATATATATATATATATATATATATATATATATATATATATATATATATATATATATATGTATATAGGAGGTACATATATATATATATATATGTCGTACCTAGTAGCCAGAACTCACTTTTCAGCCTACTATGCAAGGCCCGATTTGCCTAATAAGCCTAGTTTTCATGAATTAATGTTTTTTTGACAACCTAACCTACCTAACCTAACCTAACCTAACGTTTTCGGCTACCTAACCTAACCTAACCTATATAGATAGGTTAGGTTAGGTTAGGTAGGGTTGGTTAGGTTCGGTCATATATCTACGTTAATTTTAACTCCAATAAAAAAAAATTGACCTCATACATAATGAAATGGGTAGCTTTATCATTTCATGAGAAAAAAATTAGAGAAAATATATTAATTCAGTAAAACTTGGCTTATTAGGCAAATCGGGCCTCGCATAGTAGGCTGAGAAGTGAGTTCTGGCTACTAGGTACGACATATATATATATATATATATATATATATATATATATATATATATATATATATATATATATATATATATATATATATATATATATATATATACATATATGTATACAATGATGACTCATTGATTATTGAAATAATCAATGAGTCATTATTGATTATTTCATTATATCTATGTCTAGCTTCAGAGATAAGCACGTCACAGTTATGCCTTTGGGAGCTGAGGGCAGTCAAGGATGACAAGGAGTCACAATTAGCGTGTCAACTTTCGACTTGAATAATATTGGTTTGTGTGTTTAGACACATCGACAACTGGGACTCGTTCACTGTTAAGAACTCTTATTACACAAAAGACAGAAATAAAATGGACGGACACGGGTATAGCATAACAAGACCAAAGTGAGAGCATTTTGTAGGTGAATTGGGTGGTTTTAGGGGGGGTGGGGTGACAATCCGCTTGTTGAAGTAAGTTTGCTGTAGTATGGCGTTGGTTGTTTATGTCTTGTCCGTTTTCTGTGGGAACGAGAGACGTGCCGACAGGTGTTTTAGGGGAAACTATAGAGGGTAGATTGTTAGACGTCTGAGAAATATGAACTGTAGGATAACATGATGTAACGATTCTATTGTTACGTAAAGTATGGTGACAATAAACACACACACTATGAGAATATATATATTTGGTCGAGTATACAGAAGTATGCAGATGATACCTTGGCGAGCAAAGTTGTGAGTTGGGCGCACTGAGCGTCGGTACAGTATCTCGCAAGTGTCTGTTCTGGACCACACTTTAAAGTAGACTAGTTATTATTCGATGATTGATTGATGAAGATTAAGCCACCCAAGAGGTGGCACGGGCACGAATAGCCCGTAAGTGGTGGCCCTTTTGAGCTATGACCAGTATCAATAGATGATACTGGAGATCTGTGGAGGTGCGGCTGCACCCTGCGTGTTATGGGAGATGTCTCCCGTGAGTTACTGTCCGATGATGATGATAAAGATTAAGCCACCCAAGAGGTGGCACGGGCATGAATAGCCCGTAGGAGGTACAATTTTTTTTCAGTATTCTGAGGTTACATTTAACCATCAAGCTGTTATCGCGGGGGAGGATACTGCTTCACAGTCTTTATGAGGGTGTCCAGCTGCTGGACACCTTTGTTGACCAGGAGAGTGGCTGTGTTGATGGCTTCAGGGTGGCCACTGCATGATTCAGGAACTCTTAAAGCTCTTCTAAGGTCGTTGGTTGCTTCACATTCCAGCAGATAGTGAAGTAATGGCTTTTCTGTGACAGTTTGGCAAAAGATGCATTCTCTCTGTCGGGGTTCACCAATCTCCCAGTTGTATCTGTAACCTAGACGTAGCTAACCTAACTGCTATTTCCCTGTGGATTCCTTTTGGGATATTTAACCCTTCTAATTTGGTTGCCTGAAGATACCATGTTGCAGATGGCGAACCTTCAGCTATTCTCTGGTGTAGGTCGGCTTTGTTGAGATGTGAGAGTTTTTTGGTGATGTTTTTTATGTTCTCTAGGCTGGGTTGAATTGTTTTATGTATCACTGGATGACGAATTGCCAATTTAGCAATTTCATCAGCTTTTTCATTTAATGGGATTCCAACATGGGATGGGATCCAGTTTAAGGTTATGTTGAATCCTTTGCCTTTAGCGACTGCTCCAAGATACAAAATGGTGGTAATTATTTCCACGTTATCTTTCCACTGTTTTTGTCCTAGTATTTGAAGTGCAGCTTTTGAGTCTGTGTGTATGATTGCATTTTGAGTGTTTTGTGCAATCTCATATGCGAATGCCTGTTGTATGGCAAACAACTCAGTTTGGGTTGATGATACTAGTCCTCCCAGTCTCCAATATGCCTGTACGTTGGCCGTGCAAAGAGCAGCGCCAGCACTCTCATATTCTGTGTCAACCGATCCGTCTGTGAAGATGTGGGTGGCTCCTACTACTGCTATGCTATACATTTGCTTTTCTATTATGCGCCTTAGGATTGTCGGATCATAGGCAGCCTTTCTATTACTATTTTGAAAGTAGGCTCTTCCAGTTATTATCCGATGATGATGAAGATTAAGCCATCCAAAAGGTGGCACGGGCATGAATAGCCCGTAAGTGGTGGCCCTTATGAGCCATTACCAGTATCAAATGATGATACTGTAGATCTGTGGAGGTACGACTGCACCCTGCGTGACGGGAGATGTCTCCTCCGTGAGTTATTATCCGATGATTGATTGATGAAGATTAAGCCACCCAAAAGGTGGCACGGGCATGAATAGCCCGTAAGTGGTGGCCCTTTTGAGCCATTACCAGTATCAAGAGCTGATACTGGAGATCTGTGGAGGTGCGACTGCACCCTGCGTGACGGGAGATGTCTCCCCCGTGAGTTATTATCCGATACTCTGCTGCTTATATGCTCGGGCAACTTATGTGCTCGGGCAACACCTGACCGTTCTCCAGTGGTTGGCAGGAATATTAACCGGAAGTAGGGAAAGGTTTGAGTTCCATGATTAGTACTAAAAGCTTTGCTTCTCTCGTTAGGCTAATGCGCTTGGAGCGAGTATATCATTGGGATAATCTACTCGCTACACTGGTATTGGTCCGAAGAGTGATGGCTGGAGGTGCATTCACTTCCAATTACAAGGACAATAGAGCTGGTAAGCAGTGGACGGAAGGCGGGGGCGAGGATGGAGAAAACTTAAATAAGGAGCAGTATTGTATGCAGGGGAGAATGAGGAAGAGCTTGTTGCTAGATTAGAAAAGGGGATTGACTCTTGCAAGAGCACAATGTGAAGATTAAAAAGGATAAAACAATATTAAAGACCTGATTACCCTCCTTAAACGACATTATATAGTGAAACCTTTATATCACAGGGGATTGATGGATTTCCAGATGACGTCGAAAAATCAGCCGGAATTATTACAGGGTTTAAATGCGGAATTGAATGCGTTAGCTAACCAATGCAACTTTGCGACACAGATTAACTGCCAGGTGAGAGACCAGTTGTTCATGGCAGTAGATAATGAGATATTTTCCCCTAATCAGTGTTACGGGTGTTACCTATCGTACGTTACGGCTCGTGACCCTGAAACAGCTAACAACAACAAGGTCTAGGGTTACGAGAAAACTGCTGTTCACAAGAACGGGTCACCAGTATAACCCCTTGATAAGTAATGAGCACGTAAATAAAAATCTTCCTTTAGGACTGAAAGAATAGATACAAAATCTTATATAGATATATATTACATAAATCTCAATAGCAAACAGATGATTATTTGGTCACAATATATCACATTAAAAATATCACTGTATCTTCCAGACATTAAATTAATATTATTATATGTATGGCTATGACAGAACAAAAATGTATAACTTAACTCCACCAGATGCTAACTCTCTGGTTCCGGATCAGCTACTGAATAACAATAACGCGGGAGTCAAAAACATTGCCTTGCCCCACGAACAATTTGCCAAAGTTACAATATTTATTATTTCAACAATGGAGCAATACATTGTGACAAGAGTAATCTTAAACTAACTTAATGAATAATTAATACATATTAATATACAAAAATAAGGTAATTATTTCTTTACATAGTAATTAAAATACGCATACAGAGGGGAATAATGGCATGCTCACCCAGCAACGGACGATCCCACGACAATTTGCCAGATACAGTTCACTCAATTATTATTCACCTCTGTTACCCACATATGATCACATATAAATCATTAGTTCCCGTGGGAAAACTGAGCACACAAAGAAATAAAACAATCATTCCCACGATACGTTGGGCCTAACGCCAACACTGTAACATGAAGTAAGTAAGTAATTATCAAAAGAAGGCACCAAACCGGGAAGGCTATGTAGCACCATCAAATACGCAAAATAATCAGAGGGCGCTAAATATCACCAAGGATGCCAATACGAGAACAAAAACGCATAAGGCGAACGATATCAAAAGTATCCGAGTCACCAAGAATTCTATCGAGGGACAGGTGACCGCGAGGGGCGGTCAGAAAGCAAGACACACGCTCGTCCTGGAAGTCAGGACATTCAAGAAGGACATGCACGACCGTAAGAGGGACAATGCAACTAGGACAATAAGGAGCAGGGCAGCGCTCCATCAAGTGACCATGGGTTAAGCGAGTATGGCCAATACGCAACCTCGCCAGAGCTGTTTCCCACCGCCGGTTACGGTGGAAGGAGGACGGCCACGAGGAAACACAACACTTAAGAGTACGTAGCTTGTTACCAGTAACAGACAACCAAGAAGCCTGCCAACGGGTAAGGACTGAGGAATGGATAACCGGGTAAAAGTCGGAATACGGAATGCCTTTACGAGAGATGGGACAAGAGCGGACAGCTTCCTTAGCGGCACCATCCGCACGCTCATTTAAAGACACACCAATATGGCTGGGAACCCAACAAAACTCAACCGACTTAAATTTACTGTGAACGAGAAACAGCCAATGCTGGATCTCGACAACTACTGGATGAACCGGATTAAAGGACCCGAGAGCCATGAGGGCACTACGAGAGTCAACAACAACCACAAAGGAAGACTGACAACGAGAAAGCAGGAGACGAAGAGCATAGAGAATAGCATAAAGTTTCGCTGTAAAGATGCTAGTCTCCGAAGGCAAGCGACACATATAAGTGTGATCAGGAAAAACAACAGAGTAGCCAACACCGTCCGCTGACTTAGACCCATCGGTGAAGACAGAAACGGAGCGGGAGTGAGAAGAAAAGTGCTCGAGGAAAAGGCGTTTTAGAACCGTAGGAGGGGTAAAAGCTTTAGTGATACGGGTCAAGGAAGTACAAAACCGCGGAAGAGGGACCCTCCACGGGGGCAAAGAAGGAACAACACGAGGAGAAACATCAGAAATACGAACGGAGAGAGAATCCTGTAGGCGAGATAACCGGACAGAAAGAGGGAGGTGGTGAAGAGGAACAGGAACCGCAGGAGGGGTAAAAGTTAAAGCACGACAGAGGCGAGAGGAAGGATGTTGCAAGGACCGCGCAAGATAGCGAAGACAGTATCGATCACGGCGGTCCTGGAGAGACAGGAAGCCAGTGTCAACATACAAGCTAAGGATGGGAGTCGAACGAAAGGCACCAGAACTGAGGTGCAACCCAGTATGGTGCAAAGCATCAAGACGGCGAAGAGTAGAAGGAGAAGCAGACGAGTAAGCAGGGCAACCATAATCGAGCTTAGACAGGACGAGAGAGGAATGTAAAGCAAGGAGAGTGCGCCTATCTGCCCCCCAAGAAGTATGGGACAAGACCCGAAGGAGGGTAAGGGCCTTAGAGCACTCAACACGGAGGTAAGAGATATGGGGAGACCAAGACAAACGAGTGTCAAGGAATAACCCCAAAAGCTTCGCGGAATCTTTGTATTCAAGGGGATGACCATTGTGACGATAATCTCCTTCAAGAGATTGAGCCTACTCTTCCCTCCACCATTACGTCGTTGAAATTATATAAAACTACTAGGGAACAAATGTCCAACAACGACAACAACACCAGCAAGGTTTGCCAGAGACACCTGTTCGGACTCAAACCGCCAAACTACCTGTTGATCGCTACCGGCTCCGCTGATTGGTCGCCGGTCTGGCTGCACCTGCACTCGCCCCCCCCCATACTACTTGATGTCTGGGGTCGCCACGACCTCAGACCTCAGAATGTTCAGTGCTTTCGTGGTTACCACTCCTCCCGGCTAGACGTTAGCGTGTACTGAGAGAGGTGGTAGCTTAAAGCCAATATTCCAGCACCTTCCCTTTATTTTTGTGTTGCACTTCTTGTTATTTTATCTTAACGTAACTTTTCATTGTGTCATTTAATTATTCTTATTATTTTGATTGATTGATTTTATTATACAAATTTGTTTGTCCATTTTTTCATGTTTTGATTTATTTAACGTAATTAAAATTTCATTGTTAAAGTTTACTTGTGTTTTGTGTGTCTTCTCTTACCTTACCACAGACGAAGTTCCAGTTTTTTCTATTTTTTTTTATAACTATGTGACGAGGCCATACCCCTAGCCTTAAACAGCCGAACACCAACGCGTTACCGTCACAAGTTATATGGGGGCCTGTCCGGGAGCTTCACTCAGGTACTGGTGCCAAGTGGTAATTTATGGTAAGCGTATTTAACTTTGTTAACGTAGCTTTAATATTTTTCATATTCAATTTCATTTTTTATAAGGTGCGGTGTATTGTGCATTACGAGAGTAACATATAGTGAAGGTGAGACAACTTTGGATTACGTGGTGACTGTAGGCCGCAGTCATACTCTTAATTGGTCATCTCTCCCTCCTTGTTATTACTCGTGTTTACCATCTATGTCCCTTGAATATTTCTCATTTTGACAGATCATCATATTGGTACCCTGGTACTGTGGTCTGCCCCGGGTCAAGAGTACCCAATCTTCTGCAATCTGACTGTAGGAGGACAAAGAGGGCCATAGTTCCTCTAGCTCGAACTTTAGTTGCTGAATTGGGACCTCAGCAGCAGTTCTCGTCACCAGTTGACACCTCGCACCCCTACACGTCAGTCAGAGATGATGATACATACAATGGTAGGGAATTAGCTTATCTTTTCAGAGCACAAAAGTTCGCTAATTCTGTAAGTATCATATTAAATTCAGTAGGAAAAACTTGCTTTATGTCCTATAGAGACTCGGCAAGGTATGCCTACATCTTTGGACTACCAATTTTACTTTTGAAGCATTTAACTGTTTCATTTGTTTTCGAAACACTGTTTCATTTGTTAGTAGGATTTTCTTGCCCTTATCCTCTTACATGAGTACCGGGTACAAGATTTCCTGCGCCCTTGATTTAATTTAATCATTTAACATCTTTTACTTAACTTTAATTGTTAAAGATCTCACAGGATAGGTACCAGTTGCCACGTTGTCCTGTTTCTGACATTCACTATTGAATATTCGTGTACCTTTATTTGCTAATTTCACCATGTTTCGTCTCCAAGCCTTCCGTACAAATCCAGCAGGTGAAATAGGGACTTTAAGTCGTGCCAAGAAGACTGAATTACAAACTCTTGCACATGAGTATCAATTAGAAGTTCCCTACCAAGCCAACAAAAATGACCTACACAACCTGTTGCTGGATTACTATTTAGAGCAAGGTAAGATAGACTCTGAAACTCATGAAACTTACTATATTTCAGAAAAAACTGATTTGGCAACGCTGAAACTCAAACTAGAGCTGGCCAAGATTGAACGTGAGCAGCAAAGAGAAGCAGCTGCCATACGAAGGGAAGAACAAGAACGAGAAATCACCCTCAGAGAACGTGAAACTACTTTGAGGAGAGAAGAACAAGAACGAGAAATCACCCTCAGAGAACGTGAAACTACTTTGAGGAGAAACGAACAAGAACGCGAGGCCGCTTTGAGGAGAGAAGAACACGAACGTGAGGTCGCATTACTCCGTGAACGTGAGCGAGTACAGCTTGAAACACTCCAGGAGCGGGAACGCTTACAGCTCGAAACCAAACAACGCGAGTTAGAGTTACAACGCGAACATGACAAGCAACAAGCGACTCTGGCTCTAGAGTGTCGTCAACGTGAAATCGCCTTGGAAACTTCACACTTCACTCAACGCCAGCAAGCTACTGCCAATCTTCCCGTCAGTTTTAATATATCACATGCAAGTAAGTTAATGCCATCCTTTGTAGAAGCAGAAGTTGATGTGTTCTTTACCACCTTTGAAACCCTTGCTAATCAACTCAGTTGGCCTGTCGACCAATGGGCCACACTTCTCAGAGTCCATCTTACAGGTAGAGCTGCAGTCACACTCAGTACTTTGGCGTCTGAGAATGACTACCACACTCTGAAACAAGCAGTGTTGGACGCCTACCTCCTCTCTACTGAAAGTTATAGAAGGAAATTCCGTGACCACCTGAAGGCAAGTACCACTACCTTCCTTGAGTTTGCTAACACGAAACGGAGGTATTTCATGAAATGGCTGGAAGCAGCACATGTCTCTACTTTTACAGAACTCGTCAACCTGATGCTTGTTGAAGAATTCTTGAGACGTGTGCCACCTCCTGTCCGCCTCTACTTAGCAGATAAAGAAGAAACCGACTACCTGAAGTGTGCTAAGTCGGCTGACACTTACAGCCTCATCCACCGGCTGACACCCGAACCATCCTCCAGTAAGAAGTCGTGGTACAGTTACGAGAAGGTGAGCCCCGATCAAGCTGGTTCACAACTGTACTGCAAGTATTGTAGACTCTATGGACATACCATAGACAAGTGTGGTAAGTCTCAATACAAGGGAACCACTGACCAACAAAGACCCAAACCAACTCCTCCTAAGTCCGGTAAGCCTGTGATGAATGTTGGTGTTGATGTTAATGATCTTTCTCTTTTCAGTAACCACCTGTATACTGGAACTGTCTCTGCCAACGGTTCAAATCCGGAGGGACGTTTCAAACTGAAGATCTTGAGGGACACAGCGGCTCTACAATCGATCATCTTGAAGTCGGCTGTGCCCAACATCGTCTACACCGGAGAAACTGTCTTCATCACTGACCTCACTGCTACCACTCCATACCCTCTCGCCAGAGTCCACCTGGATTGTCCCTACGTGAACGGGGAAGTCCAAGTCGCCGTCAGGGAAAAGCCTTTTCCCATGCCTGGAGTGCAACTTCTCCTAGGCAACGACTTGGCAGAAGACCTGCAACCGACCAACCTGATCGTCATGGACAAACCCCAGGTGTGTAACTCTGTGCCAATAAACCCTATTCTAGAGTATGTTCCAGCAGAGGTTCAAGAGAGTGATGAAGTTTCTCCTCCGGTTCTCGTGACCACCCGTGCACAAGCCGCACGTCCACAGCCAGCTGACTCTACTGCTACCGCTGTCCCTCAAGACCCTCAGAAACTACCCCCGCATCTGACCAAGTTGGAGTTCCGTAAGTTGCAGAGGGAAGATCTTACTTTAACACCATTGTTTTTCCAGGCTGAGACTCAACCCGACAGTATTCCTGGGTTCTTCCTAGAGAACGACTTGCTCTACCGCAGATATAGACCCAGTAAACTGAAGGAGGAGGACGATTGGGCCAACATCGAACAACTTGTGATTCCCACCAGCCTGCGGCCCACTATTCTACACCTGGCCCACGGAGCATTCTCCCACTACGGCTTCAACAAGACTTACCATGGGATTCGTCAAGACTACTACTGGCCAGGTATGGTAAATAACGTCAAACAGTACGTAAAACAGTGTCATACATGTCAGATGGCAGGCAAACCGAACGTCTCCATTCCCAGAGCACCACTGATTCCCATACAGGTGCCTGCGGAACCTTTCCACAGACTCATAATAGACTGTGTTGGTCCTTTACCTCGGACCAGTTCAGGTAACGCCTACATCCTAACCATCCTGTGTCCTACCACCAGATTTCCCATAGCAGTTCCAGTGAAGAACATCACGGCTGCTACGGTTATAAAACATCTATTGAAGATCTTCACTCAATACGGATTTCCCAGGGAGATTCAAAGTGACTGTGGTACCAACTTCACCAGTGATCTCTTCAAAAGGACACTGGAGGAGTTCAACATCAAACAGGTATTGTCCAGCCCCTATCATCCTGCTTCACAGGGTTCTCTTGAACGTAGTCATCAGACCATCAAAGCACTCTTGAAAAAGTTTTGTAGTGAAACCTCGAAGGATTGGGATAAGCAGATTGACCTTATAATGTGTATTTTCAGAAGTCTCCCCAATGAGTCCCTAGGAGTATCTCCTTATGAGATGCTCTACGGCCGTAAGTGCCGTACTCCCCTTAAGGCTTTCAAAGACTCTCTCAGAGATGCCACCTTCAGTGAGCATCAGAATGTGCCCCAGTTTCTTCAAAACCTTCAACACATTCTAGAGAGAGTCCACCGCTTTGCTCATGATAATCTATTGAAAGCCCAGGTGAGAATGAAGACTCATTACGACCAGACCAGCAAAGTAAGAAAATTCAAGCCGGGAGACTTCGTCCTTGCCTATTTCCCTATCCCAGGTTCACCTTTACAAAACAGGTTTTCAGGACCCTACTGCGTCAAAGAGTGCAGGAATAATAACAACTACGTAATAGAGACTCCAGATAGGCGGCGGAAGAGCCAGCTGTGCCACGTCAACCTCCTGAAGCAATATAATGGTACTCCTCCCACTGTCCTAACTAACTATTCCACCTTCACAGAACCCTACATCCACAGTGAGACCTTCCCGGCTTCTCCTCCCGAAAGCACTGACAAGGAGTCAGCGCTTTCTAATTCCGAAATCCTTAATGATCTTCCCAAATGCTTTCAGGATCATAATCGTGCTCCTTTGCCATATTCTAATTCCACTCTCACCTCGTCAGATAAGCCCTTCATCCTCCATGTCGACGCCAGGGGTACCGACGTTGGTGGTGTCGTGATGCAGCAACGAGGCGAGAAGAATACACCTGTCAGCGACTACTGCTACAAGGAACTACGGAACAATTGGCAAGGAGCTACTCTTCCTCATCCTGAAGCTTCAACACTTCACTCCACACCTGAAAAGTGCTCGGTCCACCATCAACACGGACCACACCACCCTTCACCACCTGCAGCACGCCCACTTCTCATCACAACGTCTTCTACTATGGGCTTGCTAACTGCAGAAATTCAACCGGGAGACACGCTATACCAAGAGTCTGACAACATCTTAGCCCATGATCTCTCCAGAGTTTATGAAGTAGAAGCAACTTCATCCATTACTCCACCACATAACGACGTACTTCTTCCAGAACCGCAGGCTTCGGGGGAGAGTTGTGACGATAATCTCCTTCAAGAGATTGAGCCTGCTCTTCCCTCCACCATTACGTCGTTGAAATTATATAAAACTACTAGGGAACAAATGTCCAACAACGACAACAACACCAGCAAGGTTTGCCAGAGCGCAAAACGTTGCAGCCAGAGACACCTGTTCGGACTCAAACCGCCAAACTACCTGTTGATCGCTACCGGCTCCGCTGATTGGTCGCCGGTCTGGCTGCACCTGCACTCGCCCCCCCCATACTACTTGATGTCTGGGGTCGCCACGACCTCAGACCTCAGAATGTTCAGTGCTTTCGTGGTTACCACTCCTCCCGGCTAGACGTTAGCGTGTACTGAGAGAGGTGGTAGCTTAAAGCCAATATTCCAGCACCTTCCCTTTATTTTTGTGTTGCACTTCTTGTTATTTTATCTTAACGTAACTTTTCATTGTGTCATTTAATTATTCTTATTATTTTGATTGATTGATTTTATTATACAAATTTGTTTGTCCATTTTTTCATGTTTTGATTTATTTAACGTAATTAAAATTTCATTGTTAAAGTTTACTTGTGTTTTGTGTGTCTTCTCCTTACCTTACCACAGACGAAGTTCCAGTTTTTTCTATTTTTTTTATAACTATGTGACGAGGCCATACCCCTAGCCTTAAACAGCCGAACACCAACGCGTTACCGTCACACCATAAAGTGACAAAGAGGGACGAAGAACAACCCGTTTCCCCGTAAAAGTCATGGCACAAGTCTTAGAAGTAGAGAACTTGAAGCCATGGCCTGTGGCCCAAGACGACACGGCATCAATTGCAAGTTGAAGCCGGCATTGAAGGAGAGGCGAATCATCACCCTGACAACAAAGGGTAAGATCATCGACATAGAGAGCGGAGAAGACACCAGAAGGAAGAGAGGAAAGAAGACCATTGAGGGCAACCAGAAAAAGAGTAGTGCTCAGAACACTACCCTGGGGCACACCTTCGTATTGCTGAAAAGAGGGAGAGAGAGCGGTACCAAGGCGCACCCGAAAGGAACGACGAGAGAGGAAGCTGCGGAGAAAGAGAGGGAGATGACCACGAAGGCCAAAAGAATGAAGTTGAGATAGGATATGATAACGCCAAGTGGTGTCGTAAGCCTTTTCTAGGTCAAAAAGGACGGCAACAACGGAGGTCTTCGCAGCAAAAGCAGTACGAATATAGACCTCCAAATTCACCAGGACATCTGTCGCGCTGCGGCACTTGCGGAAACCAAATTGAGAAGGGGAGAGGAGGTGATAGTGTTCCAGGAACCACATCAGACGAACGTTAACCATACGTTCAAAGAGTTTGCAGACATAACTTGTGAGAGCAATAGGGCGAAAGTCCTTAGGGGAAGTACCCAGAGACCCCGGTTTGTGAACAGGGAGGACAACGGCATCGAGCCAGTCCTCAGGGACTGACGACGACTCCCAGATCCGATTATACAGACTCAGTAAATACTGAGACGTGCTCGGAGGGAGATGGCGAAGCATCTCATAATGAATACCATCGGAGCCCGCCGCCGTAGAACCGCAGAGGGCCAGGGCAGAACGAAGTTCAGAGAGAGAGAAGGGATCATTATAGGGAAGCTGAAGATGAGTGCAGAAATCTAAAGGACGAGACTCAAGGACAGGTTTACGAAGAAGGAAAGATTGGGGAAGATGAAGACCAGAGCTAACAGAAGAAAAGTGGGAACCCAGTTCGGAAGCGACCTGCAACGGGTCCGCCACAAGAGTATCATGGAGGTGAAGGACCGGTGAAACATCGGGAACGAACTTACCCGCTATCTTGCGGATACGCTTCCAGATCTGGGCCAGAGGGGTCTCGGACGTAATTGTTGAGACATAAGATGCCCAACATTCACGTTTAGCCGTACGGATGGCCCTACGGGCCACCGCACTCGCTTTCCGAAAGAAAAGAAAAGAATCAGTCGTCTGACTACGGCGGTGCCTCTTCCAGGCTGCACGCTTACAGCGGACAGCCCGAGCACAGTCCGCATTCCACCAGGGAACGCACTTCCGTGGACCCCGAGAGGAAGAGCGAGGAATAGAGCGGAGGGCAGCGTTGAAGACAGTGTCATGAAAAAGGAGGAGAGCGCGAGAGAGAGGCAGAAGGGAGAGGTCAGAGAGAGCAGCACTGAGGGTAAATAGGGTCCAGTCTGCCTTAGCAAACTGCCACCTAGGGAAAGAGAGGGAAGGGCGAAAAGAGAAAAAGGAAACAAGGATGGGGAAATGATCACTTCCATGGAGGTCATCAAGAACCTGCCACGTGAAATCTAAGTAAAGAGAAGAAGAGCAGAGAGAAAGATCAAGACAAGAAAGGGTGCGAGTCCGAGAGTCCAAATGATTGGGCTCACCAGAATTCAGAAGAGACAGGGAAGAAGAGAGGAGAAACGGCTCAAGGAGGCGACCCCGGGTATTCGTCAGAACGTCACCCCAAAGAGAATGACGACAATTGAAGTCACCCAGCAGGAGCACAGGCTCCGGCAAGGAGTCTAGGAGGTGTTTCAAATCAGGAAGAGAGAGCGGGACACTCGGGGGGAGATAAATGGAACAAACTGTGTACCATTTCCCCACAAAGATACGAGCAGCAGAACAATGGAGAGGCGAAGGAAAAAGTAAAGGAACAAAGGGAACATCAGCCCGAATCAAGAGAGCAGAAGAATTAGAAGCCCCAGCAATGGCTGGGGGGGAGGAGAGAAAGGAATAGCCACGAAAACGACCAGGACGAGCACCAAGCATTGGCTCCTGGAGACAGACACAAAGGGGCGAAAACCGCGAAACCAGAAGTTGGAGTTCAAGGAAATTGGCGTAATAACCTCGAACGTTCCATTGAAGAATGGACAACGACGAGAAGAGAAAGGACAAAAACAGAGAACAAGGAAGAAACAAAGGCGAAAGAGCAACAGAGCACGTTAAAGAATATCAGGGTCGGGATCAGGGTCAGCAAAGTCAGGGTTAGGGGGCATGGGTAAACTGAGCAAAGACGGAGGGAAGGAAACGGGAGAACAGATCAGAGGTGGGCGGGCAGGGTCCGGAGGAGGAGGAGGAAGAGGAGGAGACAACGGAGAGGAGCAGTCAAGGACAGCAGCAGGAAGAGGGGGAGTAGAAAGAGGGGAGCGCACCCCAGCAAGAGCAGCAACCGAAAGGGAAGCAGGGGCCAAAGAAACCTCCATAGCAGGAACAGGGGGCGCAAGCACTGAAACGGGAGGGGAAAGAGCAACAGAGCCAGGAGGAGGAGCTGAGGAGGAAAGCGAAGCCTTCTTACCCGCCGGGGAAGAGGAAGGAGAGGAGCCAGGCTTACGCTTCTGACTTAAAGAGACCGGTGTCCCAGCAACTACGTACCGGGCAACGGATTCCAGTGTCTCAACAGGAGAAGCCGAACGAGAGCACACACGACGGCCGTTAGGAGAGCGATGGACATCCGCCCGCACCGACAGGCGGTGGGGAGAGCCGATAGATGGAGGAAGAGGATGGGAAGGAGGATCGGAGGGGGACGAGGAAGAAGACACAGAAGACACGACAGACTGGGTAGAAGGAAGGGGAACCCCAGACAGAGGACCAGGAGGAGGATCCTTCGGGAGAGAACCCAAAGGAACAGAGGAGGGGGCAGTGGGTGTATCAGGGTCCAAGGCCCGGAAACGGTTGTGAGTCTGAGGAAGGCGGGAAGGACGAGGAGAGGAAGAGCGCAACACGCAATCATAAGAGATATTAGCATAAGGCGGGAGCCGGCGAACCTGGCGCCTCGCCTCAGGAAAAGATAAACGCTCCCGGTGCTTCAGGTTGAGGACGGCTGCCTCAAGCTTGTAATGGACACACGCACGGGAGAAGGTAGGATGGGCCTCACCGCAGTTGAGGCAACGAGCCTGGGGAGAAGTGCACTCCGACTTAGAGTGACCTTCGCCACCACACAAAGGACAGAGAGAGACAGTCCCGGAGCAGCGGAGGGCACCATGCCCAAACCTCCAGCACTTGTTGCAGAGCCGAGGAGAAGGAATGTACTCCTGGACAGAGCACCTGGCACCAGCAAGAATGACAGAGGGTGGAAGGGTCCTACCATCAAAGGTAATCTTCACAACCCGGAGGGGTTGACGGCGACTACCACGAGGGGGACGAGTAAACGTGTCCACCTGGAGAATAGAATGGCCCTGGGCAGCGAGGATATGTCGAATATCGTCGTGGCAGTCGCGCAGGTCCCGAACACCGGTCGCAACATGGGGCGGGAGCAAAATAGTGCCAACACTGGCATTCAACTGAGCGTTCTTCGAGACCCGAACTGGGGGTCTCGCCAAGGCAGGATAAGGCAGCCAAGCGGGAAGCAGCATCCTGAGAAGGAGCAGCAACGACACGTGTACCGAGACGAGTGGGGTTGAAAGTAATGGAGGCATCCACGGAATCAATGAGATGTCGATGGAGGGAGAAATCGTCAGGAGGCGCAGAATCAAGAGGGAGGAGATCAAAATATTTGGCCCACGAAGCGGGACCAAACAAGGCTTGATAGGTAGCAGAACTGGAAGGAATCGAGCGAGGGCGGCCGTGACGAGGACGGCGGTGAGAACCCCCAGAGAGGGGTTAAAAGGCGCAGTAGTTACAACTAGAGAAGGAGCCGCGCCAGGGGACGAGGTAGTCACCACTGGGGGCTTGGGGCTCGACCCAACCACAGAGGAGGGAGGGGAGCCAGGGGAAGGAGTCAGAGAGGCCAAAGGAGGAGCAAGGTCGGGGCCCAAAGCAGCGGAGGCTACAGAGCCCGGTCTTCCAATACGGACCGACTCGGGGGCTTGGTCGCCCACCCCACGAGCCTGAGAAGGTAAGCCAGAAGCAGCCGAAACAGGGGTTATCATCTTGACGAAAAGAAGAATTCATTCACGAATGTGCCCCCACACCCACCATGGAGCCACAATTAGAGGCAGGAACACCCAACAAGAAGCTATCGCCGATCTTGTCGGGGCCTCCTAGGGGTGCGTCGTGAGTATACGCCCCACAAACGCCACCTTAAGAAACCGACAGTCCGTCGAGATCGGGTTCAGTGACGAAAGGGGGATTGACAATAAAAGGTTCCCCTCGCTCTCAACGTCGGGTACTACAGTTCTACGGGTGCAAGAGTATGCCTCCTCAAGCACCCAGGCGTCAAAATAGAAGAAGTCCAAGGGAAGAACCAGAACGAGCAAAAGGTCGGCAGGAAACGGCAAGCAGATAGGAGAAGAGGGGGGAGAAAAACGAAACAGAAGGAAAAGGAAAAGATGCCCAGCAGAATTGGAGAGGACGGCAGCAGGAGCACAAGGCTAGAAAAGGACAGAGGACTGTCCCAAGGAGCGTCACACTCCGGCAGCCGCCCACGAAGCCCCCACACGGCGACAACGAGCTGAGCGGGGAGGGGGACTGTAACATGAAATTACTTTTGCATAGAACATATAAGTATATCAATATACATGCTTGTAATTTACACACAATTATAAATGTACATATTAATTTATTTACTTACGTATCTTATAGGGGTACGTAACACTTCCACCTCCAAGAAAAAAAATGCAATGGATTGAAGATCAATGGCATTTTTTTCGAAGTAAAAATGTTAAGTAAAAAGAAACATTTCATTTATGGTACATCAAAACTTCTTGACAAAGCATCAGCAATAACATTTTGCCTGCCTGGAATATGTTTGATTTCTACATTAAATTCCTGCAAAAACAATGACCAGCGCAGAATTCGTTGGTTCTTGACTTTCATCATATTTATAAAGATAAGGGGGTTGTGGTCTGTAAATACTAACACTTTGTTTCCTGACAAGTAAATCTCAAACTTCTTAATTGACAATATAAGACCCAACGCCTCCTTTTCTACCACGGAATAATTCTTCTGAGCTGCATTAAATTTTCTAGAGTAATAATACACAGGATGCTCAATCTTATCTAAACCAACTTGAATAAGCACAGCACCTATTCCAACATCTGACGCATCAATGTGTAATATGAAAGGTTTATCAAATTGGGGACTAGCAAGAACAGGTGAAGTGGACAATATGCCCTTTAGGTTCTGAAAAGCATTCTGACAATCTTGTGTCCACTGAAACTTTACTTGCTTGCGTAACAAATTTGTCAAAGGAGCAGCCACTGTGGAAAAATTTCTACAATAACGCCTATAGTATGCACACATACCAATAAACCGTTGGACTCCTTTCTTATTGGTTAACACTGGGTAGTCCACAATGGCTTGAATCTTATCTTGTAAGGGAATAATCTTACCTTGCCCTACCTCGTGTCCAAGATAAGTTATTGTACCTTTTGCCCAACTACACTTATTCATATTTATGGTTAACTTTGCGGTTTGCAACACTGTAAACAACTTCTTAAGGCCTAAGAGATGATCTGCCCAATTCTTACTGTACAAAACAATGTCATCAAGGTAGGCCCTACAATCTGGCACATCCTTGAGTAAGAAATTCATGAGTCTTTGAAAAGTAGCAGGTGCATTTCTCAAACCGAATGGCATGACATTAAATTCATACGCACCATCAGGTGTAACAAAAGCAGTAACCTCCCTAGCATACTCTGTTAATGGGATTTGGTAGTACCCTTTTGACAGATCAAGCTTACTTACATATTCGGCATGTCCTATGGACTCAATACATTCCTCCAACAAGGGTAAAGGAAACACGTCCACAGTAGTGCGCTTGTTCAGTTTCCTGTAATCCACGCACAATCTCCAGGTTCCATCTGGTTTTGGCACTAACAAACACGGGGAGCTCCAAGTACTTTGACTTGGCCGAATGAAATCATGCTGGAGCAGATATTCCACTTCTGCTTGTATAATTTTCCTCTTTTCGGGATTCACTCGGTACGGATGTTGTCGAATGGGGGTGCTGTCCAGGAGCTGAATGTCGTGTGTGATGAGGTGGGTCTGTGTGGGAACCTCCCCAAACAGAGATGTATGGTTGTCCAGCAGAACCTGGAACTCATCACGTTGCTCCTCCTGTAAATGACATAGCATCTCCCAGCCATTGGAACTGGAACTGAGAAGTTGAATATTAACATCCTGTCCCTCACTACAATTATCCTCAGGTGGTAACTCTTCCCGACTAAAACAACCTACTACACCAGGTCCAACATAAGCTTTTAATCTGTTAATGTGCACAGTCATTTGGGGTTCTGAAAGAGTAGGGTTAATTAGTTTATAAGTTAGGTCTCCCACCTTTTCCACCACTTGGTAGGGTCCTGCGAACTTATGGGACATGGAAGTCCCCATACGAGGTTTCAACACCAACACCAAATCTCCGACAGCAAACGACCTGAGCTTAGCCTTGAACTTCTTGTCATATCTTACTTTCATGGCTTGTTGAGTCCTTCCCAGATGTTCTTTCGCCAACTCACTAGCCCGACACAACTTGTCCTTGACCTCACTCAAGTACAATCCACTCTGATGAACAGAGACATCTCCCAACAACTTTTCTTGTAGCATTTTTAGAGGACCTCTTACTTGGTGACCAAACACTAGTTCAAAAGGTGAACAGCCCAATGACTCTTGTAGCCCTTCTCTAGCAGCAAATAACACAAAGGGAAGATTCTCATCCCAATTACGTGGATGAGTTTCTCCGGTTGTCCTCAACATTTGTTTTAAGGTCTGGTGGAAACGTTCAAGCCCACATTGGCTTTGTGGATGATATGGACTGGATCATTTGTGCCGAATCCCTCGGGATTCGCAAAAAGTTCTGAAAACTTTAGAAACAAAATTTCCCCCATTGTCACTCTGAATAACTCTAGGCATTCCAAACAACGAAAAGAATCTTTCAAGACACTTGATGAGATTATGAGCCTTGGTATTCCTTAGAGCATAAGCTTCAGGAAATCTTGTAGTCATACACATGAGAGTGAACAAAAACATGTTACCCGACTTAGTCTTAGGTAAAGGACCTACACAATCAATTACAACATGAGTAAATGGTTCATCAGGAACTACAATAGGTTGCAATGGTGCTCTAGGTACAGATTGATTTGGTTTACCGACAATTTGACAGGGTACACAGTTATGACAATATCTGACCACGTCTTTCTTTAACTTAGGCCAGAAAAAATATTTACATATCTTATGGTACATATTTGTGATACCTTGATGACCTCCCATGGGGTCATCATGTGCAGCCTGCAGGACCTGCCTACGATACTCATTGGGGACAACGAGTTGGGTTCTAATCTCACAATCATCTGAAGAGGGAGTGCCCTTGGGTCTCCACCTTCTCATCAGAAGTCGATCCTTGAAGAAGAAACCCGTCCCTTCCTCCAATGCATCAACACTATCAGGAGCCTCAGAAATACACTTAATTAAACTAGGATCAGTAGTCTGTACAACACTTAAGGGCAATGACTCAGACTCAGCAGCGAGCAGGCGAGAACCTAGTAGCTTGATCTCTTTTCCCGATTGATCAGAATAAAATGGAGTCACAGCTACTTCGGCCTCACTCTCGACAACTGGTTCACTGGAGACAAGCGGGCAAGGTACAGATAGTTCAGCCTCCTCACCTTCACTTTCCTTGTGGTTTAGGTTAGGCGGGGCTTCTACTACGGCCTCACTCTCATCATCCAGTCGAGTCATAAAGGAATCCTCAAGATCCACCTCCCACTCCTTTACTGAAGGGGTCCTGGTCTTGGGAACAGCAACCTCAGTGAAGACAGGATTACTCTCACCTGTTTGTCCCATTGATCTAGTTACAACACAAGCAGGGTAAATAATATCATCATCTGCTTCTGGTTGAGCTAATACATTATTGGGTTTAGTTAACATGATGGGACACTTGGGCCCTACAACCTTTCGGTTGCCAAAATCATTACCTAGAATAATGTCTACCCCAGGAATGGGCAGTTGTTTACTTACATCAACATTACACCATCCTGAAGTATAGTTAGAATCAAGGTTAACTTGCATTAAGGACACCGGTTGCACACTACCTGCAATACCTTGGAGAAGCACAACTTCACCAAGATCTCGGGTGTCAACATCCGCAAGTACATTCTGGGTAATAAGAGACTGTGAAGCTCCAGTATCACGGAGTAATTGAACAGTCTTATGTCTACCATTATTACATAATAAGGTACCTGTGGAAATATATGGTTTAAATTCAGCCATCCAATTGGGACTGACTGTAATACATGAAGAATTAATAGGTTGCAATCCTTTACTCATAATAAGACCAGTTGGCCGTAGTTCAGGATGCAAGCTAAAACATGAAGAAATCACATGTCCCCTTCTCTTACAATGTGTACAATACTTGACAGTGGACACACTGGTAGAACCAACTGCCGGTTTAGAATTAGCATTACTAGGCTTAGATGATCCTGGCAATGGAGTAACAATCTTAGGGTTAGTAAGAGAAGAGTTCACGGGAGTAACTGTCGCACCAGGAGACTTATACTGATAAGGAGTTCTGTGAGCATTATAATTTACTCTACGACTAGGCTTAGGTGAAGTGGCCGTAAATTGGGCCTTAGTCAACAACTCGTGCTCATCAGCGAGCTTTGACAGCTCATAAATATCCGTTACATTCTTTTGTTCTGCCATAAAAGTAGACAACTTGTCTGGGAGACATGACAATACTTCTTCCATGATAAGAAGATTCTTTAAAGCATCAAAATCAGTGATTAAAAGTGACTTTAACCATCTGTTGCAAAAATTCGTCTTCTGACGAGTAAAATCAGCTATTGTCTGATCACTTACCCTCCTTAGGTTCCGAAACTTCTGCCTGTGTGCCTCTGGATTTAATTGATATGCATTTAAGATGCTTTTCTTTACAAATTCGTAATCAAAACTATGAGCGTCAGGTAGGGATGTAAAAACCTCCTGACTATGCCCCTTAAATTGAGACTGCATAATGGCTACCCATTGATCCCTTGGCCAGTTCATACTGATGGCAATTTTATAAAAATGTGCAAAGAAAACCTCAGGATCCTCCTCATTGAACTTGGGCAACTCTATATACTTATTCATCCTTATGGGATTATTATCACTATTTGTTGAAACATTACTAGTATTTCCATGCCCAGCTGCCATACGCTGAGTTTCAAGCCTTAAGTTAGTGTCAGCCATTTGTTGTTGAATCTCTAATTGCCTAGTTTGTTCCTTGGCTTGTTGCTTCTTTGTGGCTTCTAGTTGCAACTGTGCCATAACCTCTAACCGCCTAGTCTCAAGCTCCCTCTGCTGAGCTTCAGCCTCTAATATTTGCTGTTGCTGTTGAGCTTCAATCTCTCTTTGACGAGCTTCAGCCTCTAATATTTTCTGTTCTTTTTGAGCTTCAAGTTCTAATATTCTCTGTTCTTTTTGAGCTTCAAGCTCTAATTGGCGAACTTCTAACTCAAGACGCTTTAACGTCATCTGATCACTCGACTCCTCTCTTAACTCCTCTAGAACTTCTTCCTCTAACTCCCCATTCTCAACAAAATGTGTCACAATGACTTTCACAATTTGGGCTTTAACCATTCTATTGTTGGCTGTCAAATCCAAATGATTTGCCATTTGTATTAACTCAGTCTTTTTAAGGCTCTGAATCCCTTCAAAGTCTGGGTGAGCCAACAACGATGCAACTTTCTCCTCCATCGTTACTAACACTCGGCACTTGATTCACAACAATAATTAAAACAATGGCGCTGCACTACACTTCACTGTAAAATTGTCACCACACTGAAAATTCGCTTGGCCTCACTGCACAAACAAAATATATAGGATGACTTACCTCAAAATCGTGAAACGTTGTTACTCGACACACAGGAAGACTTGCTTGGCACATGGAATAGTTCTTAAGAAACACACAGACACTTGACACACTGGTACCTAGGAAGGCAAGGTTAGATTAGCACAGTTAAGTTTAAATGGAAACAATATTTCCCGGCACAGGCCCCCATAACTCTTTGTTACCTATCGTACGTTACGGCTCGTGACCCTGAAACAGCTAACAACAACAAGGTCTAGGGTTACGAGAAAACTGCTGTTCACAAGAACGGGTCACCAGTATAACCCCTTGATAAGTAATGAGCACGTAAATAAAAATCTTCCTTTAGGACTGAAAGAATAGATACAAAATCTTATATAGATATATATTACATAAATCTCAATAGCAAACAGATGATTATTTGGTCACAATATATCACATTAAAAATATCACTGTATCTTCCAGACATTAAATTAATATTATTATATGTATGGCTATGACAGAACAAAAATGTATAACTTAACTCCACCAGATGCTAACTCTCTGGTTCCGGATCAGCTACTGAATAACAATAACGCGGGAGTCAAAAACATTGCCTTGCCCCACGAACAATTTGCCAAAGTTACAATATTTATTATTTCAACAATGGAGCAATACATTGTGACAAGAGTAATCTTAAACTAACTTAATGAATAATTAATACAAATTGATATACAAAAATAAGGTAATTATTTCTTTACATAGTAATTAAAATACGCATACAGAGGGGAATAATGGCATGCTCACCCAGCAACGGACGATCCCACGACAATTTGCCAGATACAGTTCACTCAATTATTATTCACCTCTGTTACCCACATATGATCACATATAAATCATTAGTTCCCGTGGGAAAACTGAGCACACAAAGAAATAAAACAATCATTCCCACGATACGTTGGGCCTAACGCCAACCCTGTAACATGAAATTACTTTTGCATAGAACATATAAATATATCAATATACATGCTTCTAATTTACACACAATTATAAATGTACATATTAATTTATTTACTTACGTATCTTATAGGGATACGTAACAACGGGCTCACCATAGCCCGTGCTACTGGAACTTATCGTTTTGAGTAGCGAATCTTAAACAACAACACAACCCTAATCAGTGGCAGAAAACTTTATCTTCAATCGGTGTACCCTTACTTAAATCTTTGAAAATGTTAGATATTAGGTCACTGTTCATCCTCTCAAGTGTACTCAATTTATTTAAAACTCTGAACTGGAATGCCAATTCTGACCTTAAACACTTCCTAGAAGGTTGTAACAGAACCCATGGGAACCACACCAGAAACAAATACCTTTTTGATATTCCAAGAGTGCAACTTAACCAAACTAGAAATGTTCTGCAAATCAAGGGACTCAGAATGTAGAATGACCTTCCCAAACATGTCAAAGCCTGTACCTCTCTAACAAGTTTAAGTGAAAAACTAAGTACTACCTAATAAACTCCATGTAACCTACCTTATCCCCCTAAATGCCAACCTATGTCTTGTTATTTTCAAACAATACTGTTTGTTGACCGACTTGTATAAATGCTGATTTCTGCCATGTCCCTCTCCCCTCCTCCTTTTTTCCTTTTCGAACTCAACTTATGCATTGTTCTCAATTTGTATTAAGTTTTAGTCTAAGTATTTTTATTCCCACATCTTAGCGCGAAACGCTGTGCGTATTAGTGGCTTTAGGCATTGTATATACAAGCTCTTCCTAGAAATCCGACATTATGTTTGTATCTCATCTTGTATGTATGTACTTTTATCTGATAAGCATTTGATTTGATTATGACGAGCATAATACTAGATTAGAAAAGGTTTTGAATTTCCTGCAAGAACCCAATGAGAATATTAATAAGGGTAAAACAACATTGAAGACCAATGCCATTGAATACCTGGGGTGACATATTTCAGGTAAGGGCTTTACTCCTTATAAAAATGTAGCTGCTTTAGTAGATGCCCCAGCCATCAAGTTTTAAGAGAAGATAATGTGTAAAGTAGTGAATAAATAAACACCCAAAAGGGTACAATATATATGATGTAACAATGTTAGAAATTGGTGGTCAAATACGTCAGTAGACTGTTGCTGTATCATCATCTGGGCTACTCTGAAGCATTGTGGGAATGCGGATTCAACTGGAAACTGAACTGGATGCCGGGCGGTCATATTGTATTGACTCTTGGGAAATTGCCTTAGATAGTTCTTGAATATTTGTTCAGGAACTGGTCACCAATGTACTTTAATAACAATTATTACTGTATGAAACTAAGCTTGCTCCACTGTTAGCGTTTGTCGGAGTGACCTTAGAGGAGATTTTCTTATGTCGATGGGTGTTACGGGACATAATCTATAGGACAGGAAAGCCTGAAGCAAATAAGGCACGAATAACCATTGTAAATTTTGAGCACGAATGGTTGATACAAAGCAGGGTCCACGAACTCAAGGATCTAGAAGTAACAATCAAATATACATATCTCCAGATCTCACAGTTGACCCACAAAAAAAAACACGAGGTCCTAAGAGGGAAACTAAAGGAATTTAGGAGATTGACTTGGTCCTCAGTGAGGTTAATTCCTGCAAGGTTCAGGAAGCCATCTCTTGGTCGTGGAATTGCCATAGGTTCTTCTATATAATGTTGTTAGTTTCTTGATAATCCTTGTTTCATGTGCTGAGGTGATGTCGGTCTGTGAGGATGTCGAGGTGCTGTTCAATGCGGGTACGGATACTTTCGTCGATGTTGCTATTTCTCCACTCGTTTGTAGCATGAAGTAGTTGCGTTTTGTTGTCTTTGATTTCATTCTCTGCCTTGTATATCTGATCACGAATCAGATCCTGGCGATATTTTATCGTGAAGGCTTGATTCCTTGCTGCTGGGTCGTGCGCTTTAATATTAGTATATTTTGGTAGCAGTCTTTCCTGTAGACATATATTATTAAATATGACCGAAAAAGTAAGATTAATAATTCTAACACGAATTTTCTCAATCTTTCGTACATTTCTTTTCACTGTTGGAGGTAATTAAAAAATCAATTCTCCAAAATTCATTTTTATTTCTAGTCTGACGCGACACTTGAGCGCGTTTCGTAAAACTTATTACATTTTCAAAGACTTTACACATACACAACTGAATAGAACTTACATATCTCCGATTTGTTTATATCTACATTTGAGTGAGGTGGATGGGGTGAGGTGGTATTTAATAGGGTATTAATTTCATCAATACAAGACAGAACAAGAAACAATGGGTATTTGAAATGGAAGTGATTGTAGAAAGCCTATTGGTCCATATTTTTTGATGCTTCTATATTGGAGCGGAGTCTTGAGGTGGGTAGAATATAGTTGTGCATTAATTGGCTGTTGATTGCTGGTGTTGACTTCTTAATGTGCAGTGCCTCGCAAACGTCAAGCCGTCTGCTATCGATGATTTCTGTGTTGTTTACTAGGATTTCTCTGGCGATGGTTTGGTTGTGGGAAGAGATTATATATTCCTTAATGGAGCCCTGTTGCTTATGGATCGTTAAACGCCTAGAAAGAGATGTTGTTGTCTTGCCTATATACTGGGTTTTTTGGAGCTTACAGTCCCCAAGTGGGCATTTGAAGGCATAGACGACGTTGGTCTCTTTTAAAGCGTTCTGCTTTGTGTCTGGAGAGTTTCTCATGAGTAGGCTGGCCGTTTTTCTGGTTTTATAGTAAATCGTCAGTTGTATCCTCTGATTCTTGTCTGTAGGGATAACGTTTCTATTAACAATATCTTTCAGGACCCTTTCCTCCGTTTTATGAGCTGTGGAAAAGAAGTTCCTGTAAAATAGTCTAATAGGGGGTATAGGTGTTGTGTTAGTTGTCTCTTCAGAGGTTGCATGGTGTTTCACTTTCCTTCTTATGATGTCTTCGACGAAACCATTGGAGAAGCCGTTGTTGACTAGGACCTGCCTTACCCTACAAAGTTCTTCGTCGACTTGCTTCCATTCTGAGCTGTGGCTGAGAGCACGGTCGACATATGCGTTAACAACACTCCTCTTGTAAATGTCTGGGCAGTCGCTGTTGGCATTTAGGCACATTCCTATGTTCGTTTCCTTAGTGTAGACTGCAGTGTGGAAACCTCCGCTCTTTTCCATGACTGTTACATCTAGAAAGGGCAGCTTCCCATCCTTTTCCATCTCGTAAGTGAAACGCAGCACGGAACTCTGCTCAAACGCCTCCTTCAGCTCCTGCAGATGTCTGACATCAGGTACCTGTGTAAAAATGTCGTCAACATACCTGCAGTATGTTGTTGTTGGAAGGACGACCAACATCAACAACAACATCATAATACAAGAACCTGTTTACTGCCTCCTGACACTTTTGGGTAACATAGTCCATCATACCGTGTACAGACTTATCTCTGAGGTCTGTGTCCCAAGGTATTTCACTTAGGAAACGTCTCATCTGTTCATAGTTCCCCTTTCGGTATGCCAGCCTTTGATTCCTAGTTCTTTTTTGGGGGAGATAAGTCCTAGCTCTACCAGGTACTCAAAGTTCAATACACTGTGGTCACTCATTCCCAAGGGCGCTTCCATCTTAACTTCCCTTATATCCCACTCATTTAGGGTAAATATCAAATCAAGCATTGCTGGTTCATCTTCTCCTCTCATTCTTGTTGGTTCTTTGATGTGCTGGCTTAGAAAATTTCTTGTTGCCACGTCCAGCAGCTTAGCTCTCAATGTTTCTGGTCCTCCATGCGGGTCTCTGTTCTTCCAATCTATCTGTGTGTGTGTGTGTGTGTGTGTGTGTGTGTGTGTGTGTGTGTGTGTGTGTGTGTGTGTACTCACCTAGTTGTGCTTGCGGGGGTTGAGCTCTGGCTCTTTGGTCCCGCCTCTCAACCGTCAATCAACAGGTGTACAGGTTCCTGAGCCTATTGGGCTCTATCATATCTACACTTGAAACTGTGTATGGAGTCAGCCTCCACCACATTGCTTCCTAATGCATTCCATTTGTCAACCACTCTGACACTAAAAAAGTGCTTTCTAATATCTCTGTGGCTCATTTGGGCACTCAGTTTCCACCTGTGTTCCCTTGTGCGTGTGCCCCTTGTGTTAAATAGCCTGTCTTTATCAACCCTGTCGATTCCCTTGAGAATCTTGAATGTGGTGATCATGTCCCCCCTAACTCTTCTGTCTTCCAACGAAGTGAGGTTCAATTCCCGTAGTCTCTCCTCGTAGCTCATACCTCTCAGCTCGGGTACTAGTCTGGTGGCAAACCTTTGAACCTTTTCCAGTTTAGTCTTATGCTTGACTAGATATGGACTCCATGCTGGAGCCGCATACTCCAGGATTGGTCTGACATATGTGGTATATAATGTTCTGAAAGATTCCTTACACAAGTTTCTAAAGGCCGTTCTTATGTTAGCCAACCTGGCATATGCTGCTGTTGTTATCCTCTTGATATGAGCTTCAGGGGACAGGTCTGGCGTGATATCAACCCCCAGGTCTTTCTCTCTCTCTCTGACTCTTGAAGTATTTCATCTCCCAAGTGATACCTTGTATCTGGTCTCCTGCTTCCTACCCCTATCTTCATTACATTACATTTGCTTGGGTTAAACTCTAACATCCATTTGTTCGACCATTCCTGCAGCTTGTCCAGGTCTTCTTGAAGCCTCAAGCTGTCCTCCTCTGTCTTAATCCTTCTCATAATTTTGGCGTCGTCAGCAAACATTGAGAGGAATGAGTCTATACCCTCTGGGAGATCATTTACGTATATCAGAAACAGGATAGGTCCAAGCACAGAGCCCTGTGGGACTCCACTGGTGACTTCACGCCATTCTGAGGTCTCACCCCTCACTATAAATCTCTGCTTCCTATTGCTTAGGTACTCCCTTATCCACTGGAGCGCCCTACCAGTTACTCCTGCCTGTTTCTCCAGCTTATGCATCAACTTTTTATGGGGCACTGTGTCAAAGGCTTTCCGACAGTCCAAAAAAATGCAGTCCGCCCATCCTTCTCTTTCTTGCTTAATCTTTGTCACCTGATCATAGAATTCTATCAAGCCTGTAAGGCAAGATTTACCCTCCCTGAACCCATGTTGATGGGTTGTCACGAAATCTCTTCTCTCCAGATGTGTGTTGTCATGTTCACAGAAAATGGTACCATCCGTTTTCTATGTGCGGCGGCTGGGACGCCAGAGAGGAGGAGGTAAACAAGAGAGCGTACAGGACGCCCGCCAAGCTTGGTAGCTACTAGTCATGTAATCATATTAAGTATTAAAGTCAGTAACCAAGTCATGACTTTACATCAACCCTACAACCAAGACTTCCTCAGTAACACACAAACACCACATTGGCGACGAGGATGAACTGTGAACGCAGGTATTTGTTCAGTTTCAAACACAAGGGAGAAGCATGCTGCCTGGAGGAGGAAGAGAAGCTGTGAGCGCCATACCCGATGCTGTATGCTAACCGATGCTGTGTGCTAACCAATGCTGTGTGCTAAACGATGCTGTGTGCTAAACGATGCTGTGTGCTAACCGATGCTGTGTGCTACCCAAGCTGTGTGCTACCCAAGCTGTGCTGAAGAAACTGTACTGAAGAATCTGCCGACGTTGTGTACGAAACGACGCTTTGATGTGTACAAAACCTGATGTTTTGGTTACGAAACGACGCTTCGTGTTACAAAATTCATCACGCTGTACCAACTGCTGCACCAACTGCTGCACCAACTGCTGTACCAACTGCTGTACCAACTGCTGTACCAACTGCTGTACCAACTGCTGCACCAACTGCTGCACCAACTGCTGTACCAACTGCTGTACCAACTGCTGCACCAACTGCTGCACCAACTGCTGTACCAACTGCTGTACCAACTGCTGCACGAACTGCTGTACCAACTGCTGCTATACCAACTGCTGCTGTACCAACTGCTGTGCTTCTGCTGTGAGTAGGAACAACACATGTACACAAGGGCTAGGTAAGAAGTCAGTTGCTGCTATATTGTGCACTGTTGTGAACTTTTGCATTAAAATGCTTGTGTGCTTTGCAAAATTAAAGTAATTACAGTGAATTCTTGACTAACATATTCAGTGCAGTAAGTGTTTAATATTCTGAGGAACATTTAAGTGATAAGTTACATTTATTCAGTAAAAATGGCAAATATACCTCAGTTTCCTGCATTTGATCCTGACTGTGACCAGACAAACCTGTCACAGAGGTGGGTCAAATGGCTTAAAAGGTTTGAAAATTTGTTGATAGTTTCTGACATCAAAAGTGCTGAAAGAAAGCGTGCCTTTCTACTTCATTATGCAGGTGATAGAGTTTGTGACATCTTTGACACACTGAAAGACACTGGTGGTGCCAAAGATTATGACACTGCCAAAGCCAAACTAACAGAGCATTTCAAACCAAGGCAAAATACTGCAATGGAAATTATGCATTTCAGGAGAGCAAAACAACTCTCTAATGAAACTGTGGATCAATACCACACACGTCTGCAGGGTTTAGCAGCCCATTGTGAGTTTGCTGATGTTGACAAAGAAATCAAACAGCAAATAATTGAATCATGCACATCTACACGTCTTCGTCGAAGAGCTCTAGAACTTGTTGATGATGACAGTTCTCTTACCAAGATACTGGATATGGCTCGTCGAATGGAAGATGCTGCACGTGATGCTCGTGTCATGGAGTGCAGTGCCAATAACGGTGCTGCCACTGTTACTAACAGTGATGAGGTATGTAAAGTTCAGGGAGGACATCGTAATCAAAGAAGATATCATGGCAAACCTAACAGTAAATTTAGCCGAGAACCACGTCACAACTGGGGTCAAGGAACAAGGCTCAAGCAGTCACAACGACCCACATCAGAGGGTGTCAACAATAAATGTTACAATTGTGGAGGAGACTACCCACACCAAGATAATGTTTGTCCTGCTCAAGGTAAGAAGTGCTATGAGTGTGGAAAACTAGGTCATTTTGGTGCTATGTGTCGTTCCGCACTAAATAAACCACAGTCAATGAATAAAAGCACTGTACGAGGATCAGGTCATAGGGGTCGAGGTGGTAAACACAATATTGCACCTCATATCCAGAATGTTAATAATGTACAAGACAACATTTCATTACAACCAGTCTCAGATGACAGTGAATGTGATTATACTTATGGAGTACAAGCAATCACAGAATGGAATGATCTTCCAAACAACCCAGAGACATGTGTATACACTTGCTGGTATTTGTCTCAAGGTTCTCATTGACACTGGATCAAACATTGACACCATTGCTGAGTGCCACTATGAGAAATTTAAAAAACAGTTCCCAAAGCTTGAGAACTATAATGGCAACGCCACTGCCTATGCTTCAAAGGTAGCCTTGCCAGTGATTGGAACTTTCACTGCAGAGATTAAGTCAAAGAATGCAATGCTCATTACTACATTCCATGTTGTTAGGAATGCAAAGGAGTCTTTACTCAGTTACAAGACTTCAACCAAATTGGGGCTACTTCAGCTTTCTAATGCTGTAGCAGTGGAATCTGCAAACAATGTTGATGGTATTGTTGCTGAATTTTCTGATCGATTTAAATCCATAGGTTGTTATACTGATAGCAAAGTACATCTGCATATCAACCCAGATGTAATTCCAGTTGCCCAACCACATCGCCGACAACCATTCCATACTCGCAAGAAAGTCGATGCCGAACTGGATAGGCTGATAGAACTAAGATATCATTGAACCAGTAACAGGCCCAACACCATGGGTAAGCCCAATTGTCACTCCACCAAAGTCGAAGAATCCAGATGAGATACGCATTTGTGTGGACAAGCGTGTTCCCAACAAGGCAATAATGCGTGAACGCCATCCTACACCCACTGTAGATGATATGATCTACCGCTTGAATGGTGCAACTGTATTCAGCAAGTTAGATTTAAACAAGGGCTATCATCAGCTTGAACTTGATGATGAGAGTCGCTTCATCACAACGTTTACGACACATCGAGGTCTGTATAGGTACAAGCGCCTGAGTTTTGGTATTAACAGTGCTGCCGAGGTATTCCAGCACATCATCAGCCAGGTATTGCAAGACATACCTAATGCTGACAACATGTCTGATGACATCATTGTTTATGGCCGTACCCAAGCTGAACACGACAAAGCTCTTCGTGCAACATTGCAACGCTTACGAGAAAAGAATTTGACGCTAAGCCGAGCAAAGTGTGAGTTCAATCAACATAAAATTGAATTCTTTGGACATGTACTTAGTGACAAAGGTCTGTCTCCAGATCCTAAGAAAGTTGCAGATATCAAGAATGCTGCACCTCCTTCAACGTCCACTGAAGTACATAGTTTTCTGGGAATGGCAAACTACTGTTCTCGCTTCATTCCAGATTTTGCTACCATTACAAAGCCTCTACGTGAGCTCCTGAAGAAAAATGCATCATGGTACTGGAGCGATATCGAGCAAAATGCATTTGATGCTGTGAAAGATGCACTAGTAGAGAATGCGACTGCTGCATACTTTGATCCATCAATGGACACTGAGTTAACGGTGGATGCTAGTCCTGTTGGATTAGGTGCTGTTTTAGCCCAACACAAACCTGGTCAACCAGATTCCAGAGTAGTAATTGCCTACGCCAGCCGTTCTCTCACAGATGTTGAGCAACGATACAGTCAGACAGAGAAGGAAGCTCTTGCTCTTGTATGGGGCTGTGAACACTTCAATGTGTATCTGCTTGGTGCACCCTTCACCACGATAGTCACTGACCACAAACCGTTGGAGACCATCTTCAATAATCCAAAGTCCAAACCACCAGCTCGCATTGAGAGATGGGCTCTTCGTCTGCAACCATACAACTTTACGGTGAAATACAAGCCGGGTGCAGGCAATCCCGCTGATTACATCAGTCGACATCCTGCAAACAGTTTCACCATCACCAAGCATCAGCAAGTTGCCGAGGAATATGTACACTCTGTAACCTGTGATGCAGTCCCTAAGGCTCTTACTCTTGATGAAATCCGTACTGCAACCCTAGAGGACCCAACTCTGCAAGCAACAGTGGATGCATTGACTAAGAAAAAGTTTCCACGCATCCCACCCTCAGGAATTGACCAAGATGCATTCAAAGCACTTGAACGCATCCAGACAGAATTAAGTGTTACGCAACAACGCGACACTGTGCTGCGAGGTACTCGTATCGTGATTCCAGCTGTTCTCCAGCAACGTGCTCTGAAGCTTGCACATCAAGGACACCAAGGTCTTGTTAGGACGAAACAGCTGCTACGAGAAAAGGTGTGGTTTCCTGGCATTGATCGTCAAGCAAAGGATATGCATGATGCCTGTGTCCCTTGCCAAGCTGCAGTGGATACTTCAAGACCAACACCTCTACAACCTTCACCACTACCTGCTGCACCATGGACGGAAGTATCGATGGACTTCTGCGGACCAACTGGAGAGTACTTGATGGTAGTCATTGATGATCACTCACGTTATCCAGAAGTAGAAATCATCAATTCCACATCTGCAAAGGCCGTCATCCCGAAACTTGACAAGATCTTTTCAAACTTTGGCATTCCTGAAGTTGTCAAGACGGACAATGGACCGCCATTCAATGGACAAGACTTTGTCAACTTTGCTGAGCATATTGGATTCAAACACCGCCGTGTGATGCCACTACATCCTCAAGCAAATGGAGAAGTTGAGAGATTCATGCAACCTCTCATGAAAGCGGTACGCTGTGCTCATGCCGAAGGACGATCCTGGAAACAAGCTATGTATGCTTTTCTCAGGAACTACCGTGCAACACCGCATGGAACACTGGGCAAGTCACCTGGTGAACTTTTATTTGGACGTCCTATGAGAATCGCACTACCCGTCATGCCAGCCGAGGTAACGGATAAACGTCTCGCTCAGAAGGATGCACTAGCCAAGGGCAAAATGAAAATTGCTCATGATCAACGTGCAAAGGAACAGTTCATAAAGGTTGGTGACACTGTTCTCGTTAAAAAGAAAAAAGAGGGAAAGTTAGATATGCCGTATGATACAAAACCATATAAAGTGATTAGTGTAAAAGGAACTATGGTAACAGCTAGTAATAGAGATCATAGTATAACACGTAATATGGCTTATTTAAAAGTGATTCCAACTAGTGTAGAAAATGATGAAGTGCAAAGTCGTGCAAAAGAAAAAGAAAAAAATAGTTATAACCCGACAAACAATTCATCAAGGGATGTTATTGCATTTAAGGACTCTCGTCCTAAACGTCATGTTAAACGCCCTACACGATTTGATGATTAATTGTGTTCCTATGTAATGAAAAGTATTTACTTATTGTGCTAAACTAAATTTAATATTGTTTGAATAATGCAGATATCTCATTCAATATTTTGTAACTTTGTAGTACAGTTTCTTTCATGTTTGTTTAACATTGCATATGTATTTTTAACATTGAAATCCTTTGCGGAAAAGATTAAGTTGTTTAAATTCTTTGTGTGCTTAATTAATGTTAAATGTATGCAGTATCTCTTGATATGGTAATAACTTACTTTGTGTCAATAACTTTGCTTTGTGCTACAAGTATGGTAGACATCCTGTATTCATTCTTTTTAAAGAAAAGGAGGGATGTCATGTTCACAGAAAATGGTACCATCCGTTTTCTATGTGCGGCGGCTGGGACGCCAGAGAGGAGGAGGTAAACAAGAGAGCGTACAGGACGCCCGCCAAGCTTGGTAGCTACTAGTCATGTAATCATATTAAGTATTAAAGTCAGTAACCAAGTCATGACTTTACATCAACCCTACAACCAAGACTTCCTCAGTAACACACAAACACCACATGTGTGTGTGTGAGTGTGTGTGTGTGTGTGTGTGTGTGTGTGTGTGTGTGTGTGTGTGTGTGTGTGTGTGTGTGTGTGTGTGTGTGTGTGTGTGTGTGTGTGTGTGTGTGTGTGTGTGTGTGTGTGTGTGTGTGTGTGTGTGTAAATCACGAAAATTAACACGTGATCAGACAGTGTTAATTCATCTTCAGAAGGAATGGTTCCTTCTGAAGATGTATTATATAAGAAAATACTTAAGGAAATTCCTGTTTCAATTCTTCCTTCGTGGTCTGACACACAAGAGGCTATAGTGAATAAGCTGGAGATGCAGGCTGGAATGAAAGGGAAGGTACTCCATTGGATAAAGGAGTACCTAAGCAACAGGAGACAACGAGTCAGTGTGAGGGGTGAGGTCTCAGATTGGCGAGACGTTATGAGTGGTGTCCCGCAGGGGTCAGTCCTTGGACCTATACTGTTTCTGATATATGTAAATGATCTCCCAGAGGGTATAGAATCGTTTATCTCAATGTTTGTCGATGATGCAAAAATTATGAGGAGGATTGAAACAGAGGATGATAGTAGGAGGCTACAAGATGACCTAGACAGACTGAGTGAATGGTCCAACAAATGGCTGTTGAAGTTCAACCTGAGTAAATTCAAAGTAATGAAACTAGGCAGTGGAAACAGGGGGCCAGACACAGAATACAGAATAGGAGATGAAGTACTTAATGAAACGGACAGAGAGAAAGATCTAGGAGTTGAAATCACACCAAACCTGTCTCCTGAAGCCCACATGAAAAGAATAACGTCTGCGGCATATGTGAGGCTGGCTAACATCAAAACAGCGTTCAAGAACCTGTGTAAGGAATCATTCAGAATCTTGTACACCACATATGTAAGACTAATCATGGAGTATGCAGCTCCAGCATGGAGCCCGTACCTTGTCAAGCACAAGACGAAGCTGGAAAAAGTCCAAAGGTATGTCACTAGACTAGTCCCAGAACTAAGAGGCATGAGTTACGAGGAAAGGCTGCGGGAAATGCAGCTTACGACACTGGAAGACAGAGGAGTAAGGGAAGACATGATAACAACCTACAAAATCTTCAGGGGAATCGACCGGGTAAACAAGGGTAAACTATTTAACACTGGTGGGACGCGCACAAGGGGACACAGGTGGAAACTGAGTACCCAACCCGTTCTCGCATGTTGGTATAGTCAATATTGACTTATTAAATACATGCATATATGACATACTAATTTATTGTGAACATTTTAGTTTATCTTGAAAAGCTTCATAGAAAACACCGACCTTACCTAACCTTCTTAGTATGTTAAGATACACATCTTATTGCTTCGTAATTACAATTATTACTTAACCTATTATAGGTGTAGGTTTATACCTATATTTAATTGTAAAAGTAATTACAATTATTACTTAACCTATTATAGGTGTAGGTTTACACCTATATTTAATTGTAATAGTAATTACAATTATTACTTAACCTATTATAGGTGTAGGTTAAGTAATAATTGTAATTACGAAGCAATAAGATGCTTATCTTAACATACTAAGAAGGTTAAGTAAGGTCGGTGTTTTCTATGAAGCTTTTCAAGGTAAACTAAAATATTCACAATAAATTAGTATGTCACATATGCACATATTTAATAAATCAATATTGACTGTAAGAGAGTGCGAGAACGGGTTGCATTACCCACATGATCCACAGAGACGTTAGAAGGAACTTTTTTAGTGTCAGAGTAGTTAACGGATGGAATGCATTAGGTAGTGATGTTGTGGAGGCTGACTCCATACACAATTTCAAATGTAGATATGATAGAGCCCAGTAGGCTCAGGAATCTGTGCACCAGTTGATTGACAGGTGAGAGGTGGGACCAAAGAGCCAAAGCTCAACCCCCGCAAGCACAAATAGGTGAGTACAATAGGTGAGTACTGTCTTATTATGCAACCCGTTCTCACACTTTCTTACAGTCAATATTGACTTTGTAACGGTTCTTGGTTACGTAAAGTATGGTGACAAATAAACACAGACACTAAGATACTATATATATATTTGGTCGAATATACAGAAGTACACAGGTGATACGTTGGTGTGAGTTGAGCGCACTGAGCGTTGGTACAGTATCTCGCAAGTGTCTGCTCTAGACCACACTTGAAAGTAGACTAGCCAATGTTCGCTACACCGCTGCTTATATGCTCGGGCAACACCTCACTGTGTTGCCCAGGCAATGCCTCACCTCATTCATCTCCAAAGGTTGACAGGAATATTAACAATGCATTTGGAGGGAGTATATTATTGGGATAATCTACTCGCTACAGAACTCCCCCTCCCAGGGGATGAAAGGAAAAATACTTGATCAAGGAACTTAGCTGGTCGGTGAATTGTACGCCCTGCTCGCGTTACATAACCATCAAAGTTAACTTCCTCCTCTTCGCTGATGTCATCTAACTGGGGTCGTATGGTGGGAGGTCGCACAGGATCGTCCGTCGTCGTAGGATCAGGTTGTGGTGCGGCTGGTAATTGGGGTCGAAAAGTGAACTGCGTAGTCGGCGGATGTGTCTCTGGATTTAGCAGTGTCGCAGACGATGAGACGAAGCCTGGAGCAGAGCAGAGAGCTGAGTGAGGCCGGAGTCGTGGAGCTCTATGTGGGAGAGCGTGGCGGCTCGATTGAGAATTGTGAGTGTCTAAACTCGGGGAGCGAGAGCGTGGCGGCTCGATGCGGTCGTAGTCTGCTCTGTGTCGAAGCTGTAGCGTCTTGGGTTGATTAGGACTGTACACGCCGAGTACTACATTGTTGACTGTGGAAATGGTAGTCTGGTACCAAAAGATGTAGGCAGTGTGTGGACAAGCTCGGTGTAGCAGGAGAGAAGAATGTGCATAATTGTTGCGTCCTTGGGTCGCTGGTGGAGCATTTAGATCCGGGGCGGATGGGCTCGGGCACCAGGACATTAGGAGGTAATGTAGGCACGTAGTTAGGACAACGAGGTAATCACTGCTAGAGCTGAATTGTCCTGGAGGCGACGAAGAGTCGGAAACGCAAGCTGTAAGTCCTGTACTGCGCAAAGTGCTTGAGTCGGCAGAGTATCAGAATGCAGTGAACGTGTAGATGAATATGACGAAAGAGCAGCTTTCGTGGGCGCCCCTGTAGAACAAGCAGTGCCCTGGCAGCGACGGAGAGTCGGCAGGACAGGCTGTAGATCACACATTATGTAGTTACTGATGAAGCTGCCAGATGAGTGAGTAGTGATTGTGGAGCAGCAAGCCGTAGTAGATGGAAATGCAGAGACGATCGCGATGAAAATCATAGCTATGGCAAGGGTGTTGGCAACGTTCCATGACAGGTACCTGCGGTCCACAGCAAGCAGCAGCAGTGGAGGTCCAGTGAAAGTCCATGTTGTAGTCCATCGTGGCTGGGTATCGTCGAAACTCTCTGGGGTCACCAATGTAACGGTTCTTGGTTACGTAAAGTATGGTGACAAATAAACACAGACACTAAGATACTATATATATATTTGGTCGAATATACAGAAGTACACAGGTGATACGTTGGTGTGAGTTGAGCGCACTGAGCGTTGGTACAGTATCTCGCAAGTGTCTGCTCTAGACCACACTTGAAAGTAGACTAGCCAATGTTCGCTACACCGCTGCTTATATGCTCGGGCAACACCTCACCGTGTTGCCCAGGCAACGCCTCACCTCATTCATCTCCAAAGGTTGACAGGAATATTAACAATGCATTTGGAGTGAGTATATTATTGGGATAATCTACTCGCTACAACTTATTACATACGTGCATATGTGACATACTTGTTTACCTTGAAAAGCTTCATAGAAAACACCGACCTTACCTAACCTTCTTAATATGTTAAGATAAGCATCTTATTGCTTCATAATTACAATTATTACTTAACCTATACCTATAATAGGTTAAGTAATAATTGTAATTACAGAGCAATAAGTTGCTTATCTTAACATACTAAGAAGGTTAGGTATGGTCGGTGTTTTCTATGAAGCTTTTCAAGGTAAACTAGTATGTTAAGTATGTCACATATACACGTATTTAATAAGTCAATATTGACTATACGAAAGTGCGAGAACGAGTTGTATTATATATTGTATATACTATGCTTATATTATATATACTGAAATATTGTTGCATTTAACGTATGAAACAAAGTATATATATCTGTATTTTTAATAAAATATAAAACATTAATGTTAATCAACGAATCTCTGTGAATTACATAATTTTTCAGTATTGTGCAACCTGTGATCTCCGCCTGGCTGGCCACTGATACCTAGGTAGTTTTCATGTGTCCGGACACCGGCGATAGGGTGGTATTATTTAACTTAAGAGAGACAGATATTTCTTGAAATGTTGTCACATTAACGTCTACATCTTCCTTCCTTCTGACATTTAGATTTTAAGGTTAATTAGCATATATGAAAATAAATTACACAATTTATTGGCTGGTGTGAAGGGCTTCACACTTTTAGAGCAAGCCATCAAGTAACTGTACACTATCAAGTAGTTATACAAATGCATAAATCTTCGCTTTCACTTCAGTTATATTTATGACAAAGTATTTAAAGTGTAGCTTATATTTCTGCCTTTCTGTTGACATAGAAAACTTTCGTTTATTACATTATCTTGATAAAATTAACATTGATCTTCAGAAGGTTGTAGTTGCAACATCCATTATAAACAACATTATTATTATTGCAAAGAGTAGGAGTTTCAAAGTCTCATTTGTATAAATACCTTCTCATATAGGTGTTGTCCAGCATGATGACACAAACAATTAAGGCAGTTAAAACTGAATGTGATAAGCCTGAAAATGAGTTGGATATGGGCATTCCAATCTCTTCTGTAAAAGCCGCAATATTTTAGTAATTAGGAAAGACAGAAGAGCAGTCACTGACACACAAATGCCAGAAAGCTAGAGTATATAGAGCTATAACATGTTTATGTGCCTCTGTAACCCTTTCCACTACTGCCCACAAAATGGGTATGGGGTGCATAATAAATGAACTAAACTAACTAAACATGTTTGGAATTGAGAATAATATGAACAGACTGCATAAAACATCCACTAGTGTCACAATGACAGTGTGACATTGTAATTGGCAGAATTAAGTTAGGATATTGATATCTATCGCAGGTGGCTGCAGGTAATGAATGGCCCCTAATGGTGAACATTCCAATTGTAAACTATGTGAACAAGAGCTGGGACATACTCACCAACACTGTATCTGTGATTGTCATGTTATAAGTGACTTCAGACCAAATGGTATGAGGTACTTTGAGCTCTTTAATTACTTCATACACTTAGAAATATTGGAAGATATTCTTATGCTGTACCCAGGTTTTGCTAGTGGAGTCTAATAGATCAGCCTTACATTTTATGTTTTCACCTGATTGCTAGTCAGAGTTGATTTTTTTTTTCTGTATTGAGGCTGGTATTTTATCTCCTGATTCAATGTATAACTAACCATCCTTTGAGATGGGAATATTAGATGAACTTATAGATAGTTTTTGATACACACTGTGTAATCTTTCATATAGAATAGGGTAGCAGCACATTGCTGTGTATACCTAAGCTTGTTAATACTAATAAAAAACAAGTTAGTTCCTATCGATAGGGGGAGCGACAGTCAAGAAACCTTCTTTAAAATATAAATATCTTTCCTATCTCAATAAAATCTAATCTCTGTGATTAAAACACAAAAATGACTTTGTCGCTGCCTTTTTGATAACGTATACAACGTATACGTATACAATCATAAGCTTTATTTGTGAATCTCTATTAAACAGTAAATCAGAAAGCGTGTAAGGTTCCGTGTTCCATGTGCGAAGAAATGGAGATTTTACATAAGTACAGCACATGACAGTTTAAGCAGCGAACGCATACCAACAAATAACGATTAATATCTATAACAAAAATATTGTTCTATGGAGTTGATTTAACTTCCAGCCATGTATTTTTAAATAATCTTAAACGTTTTCAGGCTTGTTATGTTAGATTTGATTAAAAGTATGCATTCTACTTAACATCATAAATTAAATTTGCGATAATTTGAGCAGAGAAGTGCGACGACTGGATCACTGTGTACAGAAAGAAGGTTGATATGCCAGCTAGCACTTTCCAGAGAACAATATACCTGTATCTTGGATAAGTCGCTCCACGACATTGTTGCTTGGACCATCAACTTCCTTTGATATTACATAATTTACATCTTATTTTCTTATGAAATGATATTTTTTCAGAGTAAAATTATGTTTTCTCATGTTCTGCATCAAGCACCAACATTATAGTGAGTAATACCATATTACTTCATTATTTACGTAATGCTTGAGGGTTTGAGTAGCTTTCGGTCTTTACGTGGACATAATCTCCAAAAGATGGGGCGAGAGTCGCCCCCATCTCTCGCCCAGGCGAGAGTCGAAACTTAAATTAAAATTGCTATATCTTTGATCTCCAACAAGATATATTTCCTTTTGTGCACTCATAATAACGATTATAGCTCAGTCTTTTTGGAGGCATGTAATATTTTAGGCTTTATTAGCGTATCTCTGTTAATTACACAATATATTGGCAAGTGCGTATGCATCTGCACTCCATGCCCGTTTCGTCTAAAAAAAATTACCGCAAGCTACCACAAGCTACACAAGCTTCACAAAGCTTCCTGGCAATACGTTAGAAATGAATAAATATGATATATTTACTCATTATAATGTTGGTGCTTAATGTACAACACGAAAAAACATAATTTTAATCTGAAAAAGTATCTTTTTATAAAGAAATTAGACGAAAATAAAGAGCTGGTGACACCAAATCAAGTCGACGATCCAAGCGTCGGTTAGGTTAGGTTAGGTTAGGTCAGGTCAGCCTAATCTATCACATTTATCCATTACTAACGTATTGCCAGGAAGCTTGTGGTAGCTTGTGGTAATTAGACGGACCCCTCCATGCCCAACAAGCTACTGAACGCCACTATAAAAACATATCTTCACTTAAGCTTTAAATATGTCTATTGTAATGTATTTAAAAATGAAGCTTATATTTCTATCTTTCTTAAGACATAAAATTTTTGTGTTTATTAACGAATTTACGTGAAATAAACATTGTTCTGAGAAAGTTGCTCTGTCGATCAGTCTGTGCAGGGGTCGGTGCTTGGCGGTTATTAAAACAGATGAATCTTCATTAGAACTTTAATTATGTCTATGATAAAGTGTTTATAATGAGCCTTATATTCCTATCTTTCTTGAGGCATATAAAAAATTTACGATTATTTACAAATTTACGTGAAACAAACATTGTTCTAAGAGAGTGTTGTTCAGTCGATCGATCTGTCCAGTGTCGGAGCTCGGCTATTATAAAAGTACATGTATCTTCGCTTTAAATTTAAATATGTCCATAGTAAGGTATTTAAAATGATGCTTATATTTCTATCTTTCTTGCGACATATAAAACTCTTACATTTATTAGTGAATCTGCGCAAAATAAGCATTGTTCCGAGATGAATGCTGGGTATTTCAAGCTCAACGAATGATGAAAACTGCCACTTTTATACAACTACAAATATCTTCGGTTTTATTTAAAATATTTGTCTGGTAAAGGTTTTACATATAGATCCCAATTCTGTCTTTCTTCTTACTTATAAATAATTTTGGTTTAACAAGTTATTAAGATGTTTTCAACAATATTCTTTCGGCATTCGTCTATTCCAACATGGGTGACAATTTTGGAAACGCGATACTTTTGTTGATCCATCATATAGTTGGGTATGATTCCAACAGGGGATCGAATATTTCCAAGCTGATTGAATCTCTTTCCACACTCTGGACACTCATGAGATTTATCACCTGAATGCACTAATATGTGCTCTATTATATCTCCACGTCTTCAAATTTTTTTGCCACACTTAGTACATTCAAAAGGTCTTTCATCCGTATGCACCATCCTGTGTGTCTTCATATTTCCAAAAATACTGAATCTCTTCCCACACTCAGGACACTCATGAAGTTTATGACTTGAATGCACTAACATGTGAGTCCTCATAGCTCCAAGCTGACGGAATCTCTTCTCACACTCTGGACACTTATGAGGTTTGTCATCTGAATGTACTAACATGTGCTTTATTATATCTCCACGTCTTCTAAAATTTTTGCCACACTCAGCACATTCAAAAGGTCTTTCATCCGAATGCACAATCCTGTGTGCCTTCATATATCCAAGAACACTGAATCTCTTCCCACACTCAGGACATTCATGAGGTTTCTGACCTGAATGCACTAACATGTGAGTCCTCATAGATCCAAATTGACTGAATCTCTTTCCACACCCTGGACACTTATGAGGTTTGTCACCAGAATGCACTAACATGTGCCCTATTAAATCTCCACGTCTTTTAAATTTTTTGCCACACTCAGCACATTTAAAAGGTCTTTCATCCGTATGCACAATCCTGTGTTTCTTCATATTTCCAAGATCACTAAATCTCATCCCACACTCAGGACACTCATGAGGTTTATCATGCGGTTTGTCACCTGAATGCACTAACATATGCTTCATTATATCTCCACGTCTTTTAAATTTTTTGCCACACTCAGCACATTTAAAAGGTCTTTCATCCGAATGCACAATCCTGTGTGCCTTCATCTTTCCAAGACCACTGAATCTCATCCCACACTCAGGACACTCATGAGGTTTATCACCTGAATGCACTAACATGTGCTCTAATTTATCGCCACGTCTTTTAAATTTTTTGTCACACTCAGCACATTCAAAAGGTCTTTCATCCGTATGCACCATTCTGTGTGTCTTCATATTTCCAAGCTGATTAAATCTCTTCCCACACTCAGGACACTCGTGAGGTTTGTCACCTGAATGCACTAAATTGTGAAGCTTCACGTGTCCAAGCTGAGTGAATAACTTCCCACACTCTAGACACTCATGAAATTTGTGACCTGAATGCACTAACAAGTGACGCTTCACGTGTCTAAGCTGAGTGAATACCTTCCCACACTCTGGACACTGGTGAGTCTTCATCTTCTTCATGATAGGTGCAGTTTGTGTGAAGGATTTCTCCATGGATGACTGCAAGAGTGGTGATGCTGGAAGACGATTCAGGGTCCCGCGTCAATGTTGATGGTTAGGCAAGGTAGAGTGTTCTTAGAGTTGGACTTGATGTAAACACTTGGCGGTCAATGGTGATGTTTCTTCTTTATGACAGCTGCAGTTCGTGTCAAGGTTTTATGTTTCTGTCTGGACACTCACTAGTTGCTGGGTCCGTCTAATTACCACAAGCTACCACAAGCTTCAGAAAGCTTCCTGGCAATACAATATACAATCATTATCAAAATGGTGCCCGACGCTCATACAAGCGTTCCAATTATTTTTTCTGCTTCCATATCTTATTTTTCCTACTTCTTATATTTTGCTTATAACTGGTTTTCTAGATTTATCAGCTATATTTGTTAATTTTTTCGAATCAACGAATGCACTTGGAATTATTTTTTTATACATAATACCATACGATTATACTTTTTGAAGGATTAAGTTCTCTCCTAGTCGGTTCGTAGAATTACCCAAATCTACCCAAATCCTCCTAGCATTACGTAAGTAATGAAGAAATATAGTATATTTATTTACTGTAATGTTGGTGCTGCACATAGAACATGATCAAACCTATTTTTACTCTGAAATAACGTAATTTCATATCGAAATTAGAAGTAAATATGTAGGAGGTGACGCCATAGGAAGTCGACGGTCCAAGCGACAAAATTGTGGAGCGACGTATCCAAGATATATGGTCGCCTGGAGAGTGTTTGCTGCCATAGCAGCCTCCTGTACACAGTAATCCAGTTGTCGCACTTATTTGCTCAAATTGTTGCAAATTTAATTAATGATATTAAGAAGTAGAATGGGTATTTGTAATAATATCTTTCATAAACAGCCACAAAACATTTAATATTTATTTTAAAAAATGTGTCTGGAAGTTAAATCAACTCCACACGACAATAATTTTGTTATATAGATGCTATCATTATTCGTTTGAATGCGTTCGCTACTTAAACTACTCATGTCCTTTTCGTTCATAGAACACCGAACCAAACACGCTCTGTGATATATTACTTAATTAATAGAGATTCACAAATAAAACTTATATTTGTATATGTTATCAGAAAGGCAGAGATAAAATATTTGTGAATCCATCACAGAGATTATATCTTATTAGACAAGAAAGATATTCATATTTTAAACAAGGTTTCTTGGCTGACGCTCTCCCCATCGATGGGAACTATGACCTTTCAAAGATCAATGTTAATTTTTTACTTGTGTAAAGGAGGAAATATATATATGTTTATCTCTCAGAATGTTAGGTAATACGTTTATTGCTTGTGATGTGTCTATATGTATGTATTAACACGATGTACTGAACGGGGTGAGAATAGCTTGAGCTACCTAAAAAATAAAAAATAAAATATAAAATATAAAATGTTTATTTAGGTAAGGTACATACATACAATAGATTTTTACAAAGATTGGTTAACTTATAGGTAGAGCTAGTACATACAATGCCTAAAGCCACTATTACGCAAAGCGTTTCGGGCATGATAAACTTAAATGACAAGCTTATACTATGTAATCTAGTATATATACTATGTAATCCCTCACATTTCACATAGAATATGGAAGCCTCAGCCTGCTGTATATATCAAAGTTTGTTAGAAAAACACTGAAACAGAAGCCAAAGCTTGGTCTTGTAGCAACGAACGACGTACCCTCTATATTTGGGACATTACAAGAAAGAAATAGGAGGCTTCAAGCTACCAGAAATTACCGAACCACAAGTATGAAAATGTGTTTCAGTTTTGAACTACATTCAGAACTATCATATACTTACTGATTAGTCAGTAAGCTGCACTTATGTTGCCTCAATAACCCTCCAGAGGTTGATAGGCCTAAAGCCCAACGCTAAACCAGTAGTTACCGTAGTAGTACAATACAATACAATTTTATACAATACAATTTTATTTAGGTAAGGTACATACATACAATAAATATTTACAAGGATTGTTTAACTTATAGGTATAGCTAGTAGATACAATGCCTAAAGCCACTATTACGCAAAGCGTTTCGGGCATGATAAACTTAAATGACAAGCTTAATACTAATTGAGCATAATGAGTAGAATGAAAACAAGAAATGAAAACATAGATGAAAAAGCAGCACAAATACAATTATGTCGACAAACAGCGCTCTTTAAAGAAAAAAACAGACATTGGTTGACAATAGAAGGGTAGGTAGGTTACAGGGAATTTATTAGGTATAGCTTCGCTTTTAACTTAAACTGGTACACGATCCACGATCCTGATACACAAACTGGTACACTTAAACATGACAGTACACGAACTTAATTCACTATGGAAGACAGTCTGCTCCTCACAATCAATGAACATCTCGCCTCTCCTCGTCAAACTTGACGACGACTGCCTCGTCTCGCAGTCAACACTCCTGACCCTAACGAATTCAGATTCAGATTCAGATTCAGATGTTTATTCAGGTAAGGTATATACATACAAGTGATGTTACATTGATGGATTGATATATAAATAGAGCTAGTACATACAATGCCTAAAGCCACTATTACGCAATGCGTTTCGGGCAAATTATACTTGCTGTAACTTATGTTACAGGTGTCTCCTGCCTAGCAGTAGATCCTGCCTGTTCCTTTACCGCTTATTCACCAATATATCTTTCCTCCGTGGTCAGATTGATTGATTGATGAAGATTAAGCCACCCAAAAGGTGGCACGGGCATGAATACAATACAATACAATTTTATTTAGGTAAGGTACATACATACAATAAATATTTACAAGGATTGTTTGACTTATAGGTATAGCTTTGTGTGTATCATCCCTTTGTGTGTATTTTACCTCAATAAACTTATTTCAATTTCAATGTTAATTTAATCTAGATACTGTAATAAACGAAGTTTTCTATGTCATAATAAAGCTAGAAATATAAGCTGTATGTTAATACTTTAGCATATATATAACTGAAGTGAAAGTGAATATATATGTCTTTTTTAGTTACGTGATGGCAATCTCAGTGTGTCAAAGGCCTGCAAACAATTTATTTATTTATTTATATATATACAAGAAGGTACATTAGGATTGTGAGGATACATAGCATAGTAATTACATTCTTGTAAACTAGTAGGCGCAGCGTTTCGGGCAGGGACTTAATCTAAGAAAATTTTAGGTAGGTAAATACTTGCAAAATTTATAAAAATGATAGCAGTTACATAGCAAGAAAAAAAGTAAAATATGAGCAGAAAATTGTAGTTATATTAAAGCACATAGGTAGCTCAGATTAATTGCAATGACAGCTTGAATGGTAGTTTAACAAAAAAATTGTAGGCACAATACAGCATATGGCTAGCACATAAAAGAAGACAGCAATGAACACAATGATAAAGTTATTTGGATTAAGTACATAAAGATTGGGAGATTAGGAAACACGAGATACAGAGCAAATTTAAAGTTCAGTGTATACAATGGACGGAATTTCACTGGTGTTCCCTGCCTTAATTGGTGTTTAGAAAATGTATGATGGACACGTACAACATCTGCCGGGCTGACTGGTGAAAGGAGAAGATAGTTTGGATAGCTGCTGAGAGATATGTGTTAATATGTGTCTGAGTCTGTGGGATTTTTCTGGCAAGATTTATTTATTTATTTATATATTTATTTATATATATGTACAAGAAGGTACATTGGGTTTGTGAGAATACATTGGATAGTACAGTATTTACACTCTTGTAAAGCCACTAGTACGCGCAGCGTTTCGGGCAGGTCCTTAATCAAACAGATAAATTTAAGTAGGTAATTTCTATCAGAATTGATAAATGATAAAGATACATTGCAAGAGAAAAATGAGATGAGAGAGCTTAGTAAGTATATTAAAGCACATTGTTATATTGAAGCTCTGATTGATTACATTGACATCTTGATTTGTAATTTAAACAAGAATTTCTGAGGTTGGAAGAAAACGTGCTCAGATTGGGGACTTGTTTATTTTATAATGGTAAATAATAAATTAATATATAATAAATTATTAAATAATAAATTAATTATTATTATTATATAATAAATAATAATAATAACAAATAGTATAATGATAAGCAATTATTTTTAATGAATCAAATAGCTAATTAGGATGAATGATAAATAATTATTGACTAGTGCATAACAATAAAGTATTAAGGAATAATTATAATGAATAATCCTTAATGATAAAGTAGAAATCAATTACAATTAATAACTACATCCATAGGTAGTAAATGAAAGTTGCATTAATTTAATTACACTAATTACAATTCATGGGAATATTTCTTAGCTATCTGCAGGCTTATCACTTTGGGGGTTCCGGCGGAGCACCCCCAGCCCCAAAGGGCAAACGAGGTGGCTGGCCGCGTCTAATCTTACCCTATTCACCCTATAATCTTACCCTAAATCTAATCTTACCCTATTCTTTTTAAATTTAATTGTATTGATTTATGTCATTTATTGAAATCAATTATTGATCTCATTTTGTTCTGTTAATTAAGTTTGTAACGGTTCTATTGTTACGTAAAGTATGGCGACAAATAAACACAGACACTAAGATACTATATATATATTTGGTCGAATATACAGAAGTACACAGGTGATACTTTGGTGTGAGTTGAGCGCACTGAGCGTCGGTACAGTATCTCGCAAGTGTCTGCTCTAGACCACACTTGAAAGTAGACTAGCCAATGTTCGCTACTCCGCTGCTTATATGCTCGGGCAACACCTCACCGTGTTGCCCGGGCAACGCCTCACCGTGTTGCCTGGGCAACGCCTCACCTCATTCATCTCCAAAGGTTGACAGGAATATTAACAATGCATTTGGAGCGAGTATATTATTGGGATAATCTACTCGCTACAAGTTCATACTAATTATAGGTTATAAACTAAGCTAAATAAATTTATTATCTTTAAGATTATTTTACTTTACAATTATCATTTGTCAATTTTTTTATATATTATATCTTGACTTCAATTTTTTATATATTTATATCTTGACAGTCTCTATTGATTTTTTGTTCTCTCCACCAAACTTGTGTATCCTCCATGGCTATCTAGTGACCTTTATTTATTTATTTATTTATTTATTTATTTATTTATTTATATACAAGAAGGTACATTGGGTTTGTGAGAATACATTGGATAGTACAGTATTTACATTCTTGTCAAGCCACTAGTACGCGCAGCGTTTCGGGCAGGTCAATTCTATCTCTAATTGTTTCAATTCTTTTGTTTACTTGCATTTATTGTTGTGTTTTGCTATAATTATTCTCTAATTTTAGTAGACTTAATACTTTGTAAGCTCTTATTGTATTGTTATATTATTGTATTGTTGTGTTTTGCTATAATTACTTTCTCTTTTACAGCAGATTTAGTATTTAACTGTTCCTGTAATTGCTTATCTTATTGTATCGTGACATTATTTTATCTATATGCTTATTGATATTGATCCTGATCAAAATCTTCTGTACCATATCCACACAAATCAGCACATTGATCATCATTATTGCAGCTATTACACAGCAAATCTTGCAAAAAATAAACTCCTAAATAGCACCTGCTTATCAGTTTACAACCAAAATGTTAGGTCACTTGGTAAACATTTTGATGATATAAATGCACTACTTACAGTACTAGGTACTAAATTATCATTCATCATTTTAATGGAAACTTGGCTAAGTAATGACTATACCCAACTCTACAATTTAGCTGGTTATAAAGCCATTCATAACTGCAGGCCTAATAAAAAAGGTGGTGGCACAGCAATATATTACAAAGATACCTTCATTTGCAATAGTGTTATTAGTGATAGAGATGATTAGTGATTCTACCACTGAATAATTGCGTTGTGCCTTGTAAAATTTCACAGAGTAATAGTATACTGGGTGGTCCACTTGATCATCCCCAGTTTGCAACAACACTGCACCAGCACCCGAGTCAGACGCGTTAACATGAATTTTAAACGATCGGTCGAACCTTGGGCTAGCGAGCACTGGGGCGGAAGCTAAGATCAATTTCAAATTTTTAAGTGCCTCTGCACAGTCTGATGACCCCTTAAATTTAATGGCCTTCCGCAACAAGTCTGCGAGAGGAGTGGCAACACTGGAAAACTTCTGCAAAAGCGTCGATAGTACACACACATACCGATAAACCTTTGAACGTTCTTTTAAGACTGGAGCACTGGATACTCCAGAATGGCACTGATTTTATCTTGCCGAGGTAACACTTTTCCTTGGCCCACTTCATAAACAAGTTACGTCACTGTGCCTTGGCCAAAATGACACTTTTTTGCATTTAGAGTTAAGTTTGCACTTTTCAGAACTGTGAACAACTGGCATAACCTAGCTATGTGGGTCAGTTCAATTACTATCAAAAAGCACAATGTCATCTAGATACGCCCGACAATTTGGCACATTAGTGAGCAGAGAGTTCATTAACCTCTAGAACATGGCAGGGGCATTACGCAAGCCGAACGGTAACACTTGATAATCGAAGACACCATCGGGTGCTATGAACACAGTTAGTTGCTTAGCACGTTCAGTGAGCGGGATCTGATAATAACCCCTTGAGAAGTCGAATTTCGAAATGTACGTGGCGTTTCCGATCACGTCGATGCAGTCTTCGAGGAGGGGCAGCGGATAGGCATCCACAATGGTCACCTTGTTGAGCTGCTGATAATCGGTGCATAATCGCCAGGTGCCGTCAGGTTTGGGGATCAAAAGGCAGGGCGAGCACCAAGAGCCCTGGCTCGGCCGGATGAAGCCGTGCTGGAGCAGGAAGTCGACCTCTTTCCGTACAATGGCCTTCTTTTCCGGACTCATCCGATAGGGTTGAAGGCGAATGGGGGTGTAGTCCGTCAACTAGACATCATGGTAAATGGCATCAGTCTGGGTCAACACCTCCCCGAACAGGCTGGAGAATTCGTCAAGCAACGACTGCACCTCGTCATGTTGGGCCATCTGCAAATGGGACAATCCCTCCTCCACAGTATTCACAGAACTAGAATTATTGAGAATGAGATTAGTTGGGTCCCCAGAATAATCATCCTCTCCCTCACTGGAAAAGGAAAAATTGGTTAGTGCGATGGGCCTGGGGCCCTGGAACTTCTTCAGCCAGTTCAAGTGTACAAACATCACCTGGTTACGCTTGTCAGCATGACTCACTTTGTATGTGAGGTCCCCAGCCTTTTCTTTCACAATATAGGGGCCTTCGTACTTGTGGGACATAGTGTTCCCTAGTCGAGGCTTTAATACCAGGACAGGATCACCAGGCTGAAATATCCGCAACTTAATCTTAGCATCGTTTCGTTCTTTCATATTTTCTTAGGCCTTCCCAAGATACTTTAGTGCAGGCGATGAGTCACAATAACGTGGCTGAAGTATGTTGACCAGACCACACACTAGAAATTGAAGGGACGACGACGTTTCGGTCCGTCCTGGACCATACTCAAGTCGATTGTGGACCATACACAATCGACTTGAGTATGGTCCAGGACGGACCGAAACGTCGTCGTCCCTTCAATTTCTAGTGAGTGGTCTGGTCAACATACTTTAGTGCAGCCGCCTTGCAGTCATTGAGTCTCTGGTGGTGTTGCGCAAAGAAAGCCGAACCTTCGGTCAACGTTACGTTCCCTAATAGATTCTCCTGTAACATTTGCAAGGGTCCACGAACTTTATGGCCAAAGAATAACTCAAAAGGAGAACAACCCAGTGAACTTTGTAACCCCTCTCGAGCAGCAAACAAAACATAATGCAAGTTCTCATCCTAGAAGTTGTGGGAACTCTCGCACGATGTCTTCAACATCTGCTTCAGAGTTAGATGGAACCGCTCAATTACCCCCTGACTCTGTGGATGGTATGGGCTGGAAACCTTATGAGTTATTCCATGGTCCTTACAGAATTGTTAAAAAATATCAGACTTAAAATTAGTACCATTGTCAGTTTGTACGACCTGAGGCAATCCAAAAGTAGAAAAAAATTGCAACATACAAGCACCTCGTCCACCTTACAAAACAATCTTTGCCTGGATGTTCCTTACAGCAAAAGCCTCTGGGTAACGGGTCGTGATACACATCATCCTGATCAGGAAAATATTACTAGACTTAGTTCTAGGTAATGAACCAACACAGTCCATTACCACATGAGAAAATGGTTCCTCCGGCACAACAATAGACCTTAGAGGAGCTTTAGGTGGTGTCTGGTTTGGTTTCCCAACAAGCTGACAAGCAATACATGAATTACAAAATTTTGACACGTTGCTTTTCAGCTTGGGCCAAAAAAAATATTTGAAAATTTTGTGATAAGTAATATTAATATCTTGATGTCCCCCCATAGGATCATCATGAGCAGTTGTCAAAACTCTCTCTCTCTATAGCAGGTCGGCAACACAACCTGGTGGACTACCTCCCACTCATTTGACAAGGGAGCACTCTGTGGTCTCCATTTTCTCATTAAAATCTGATCATTGTAGTAGTACCCAGTTGCTGCATCTACAATTTCCTCCTTAGAGAGGGCTACTTCATGACATTCTGCAAGACTGGGATCAGCTTTCTATAACTCACTGAAGGAAGCATCCAGGCCTTGGTCAGATGCCATTGGCCGAGGCTTAACAGTGTTCTCCTCCACCTCCTCACTACTCTCTGTAGGAGGCGATGGTAGGCTCTCCACAGTGTCCTCAGCCACGTCATCGAGTCAGGCCATTAATGTGTCAGCAAGGTCCACTTGGCTTTCACCACTCGGAAAGTTCCTCGTGTCCTCTGGATTTACCACCTAGGCAAGCACAGGGCTGCCCTTACATTTAAGTCTCATAGACCTGGTCACCGTGCACGCAGGGTACACAACATTATCCTCTGCAGCGGATAGAGCCAGGGAAACCTTAGGGGGTAGGCAACATAATAGGCAGTCTGGAGTCCCCTACCTTATCCCCTGCTAAATCATTACCCAATATTACATCAACCTTAAGGAAAGGTAGGTAAGAAGTGACTCCGACTGTACAAACACTCTTGTGGAAATCAGATTCCAGGGTAACCTTACTAAGGGATACTGCTCGAGTATCACTAGTGACACCCTCGACCAGTACCACCTCTCCAGTGTCGAGAGTGTTGGCACCTTTGCAATGCACTCTCTAAAATTAAAGTCTGGATGGCACCGGTGTCTCTGAAGATCACCACGTCTTTCCAGGAAGAACCCTCAGACAAAAGTAGTCTCCCTTTCAATAAGAATGGGGTAAGCAGGTCTAACTACTGTGGGTTGGAGGTCTTGCTCCCTAACACTTCAGAAGGCCTCAAGCCCTGTGTCACAACAAGAGCATTGGGTCTTTTTTCCGGGTACAGTTGCCAACAACCACTAGTAGGGTGGTTTGTACGTTTATAGTGACCACAGACACGTCGGGGAGAAGAGACATTACTAACAGGATTGCCCCTTGGTTCACCCTTAGGTGCCTTGGGGCTAGACAATTTAACAGGGTTAGTTATGTCTGAAACAGAAGGTGCATTTGTTATAGGGTTAGAATGGGCTGGTCTGGACTGGCTGTGGGTATAAGTTTTTTACTCTGTGGGGTATAATTATTTTTATTTTGCCTTTTGCCTGCCAACTGGTAGTTTTCTGCCATCTTGGCCAAATCCACTATATTAGAATCTACCTCTGTCCTTCCTCTAATGTAACGTGCTAGGTGAACAGTGGCATGAGGCATGAAATTCAAACACAAGACAGAACACGAAACAATGGGTATTGAATGGGTATTAAATTCAAACACAAGACAGAACACGAAACAATGGGTATTGAATGGAAGTAATTGTAGAAAGCCTATTGGTCCATTATTCGTGATGCTGCTATATTGGAGCGGAGTCTTGAAGTGGGTAGAATATAGTTGTGCATTAATTGGCTGTTGATTGCGGGTGTTGACTTCTTGATGTGTAGTGCCTCGCAGACGTCAAGCCGCCAGCTATCGCTGTATCTATCGATTGATTTCTGTAATCTTAGCAAACAACACAGAAATCAAGTTAGGCTAGGTTAGGTTAGGTTAGGCTAGACTATGCTAGGTTACGTTAGGATAGGTTTGGCTAGGTTAGATTAGGTTAGCTTAATATATGGTTTCTGTAAGTACTTTCATCTTTGGAGAATGGATGGTGATTTGGGAATTCGGGGGGCACTCTCAACTACCCACGAAAGAACCCATTATGTGACTCTGTAACCCTTTCCCCCCCACAGCCCACGTGATGGGTATGGGGTGCATAATAAATGACATCATGAGGACACACACACACACACATCCATGAAACACGATAACAACATAGCTCTCAGATAACGGAGTTGGAGCTAATCAAGATAACACCCAACCCACACACTAACTCCCTCGTCATAAGTGAAGACTTTATACACAAACATATTGATAGGAACAAACGAGTCTCAATATTTCATAATGTTTTATAAGTAAATGTTAAGTATGGGGGATAATGTGTTACATAAAACTTTTAAAATAATATACAGTCCGTACAGGGATCGAACCTGTGACCTCCCCAATGTAAGGAACAAGGGCGCTCTACCAACTGAACCAACGGACGTGACAAGTAACCTGGTCCAATAAAGCGGGTCACTCAAACAACCATTTGCAAGGTTAATTACCAATGGTTTTACTACTGCTGAGAGCAGCAGGAAGCCTTATTGACCTGTCTCAGATTACAACCCAATTACAGGTGACTCACAACAGGATAACTGTATCTATTACTGGGTGAATAGAGGCATCAGGTGTTCTGGGACAGGAAGCCATGAATATATATATGGCTTATCGAGATCCCCCCTCCTCATCGCCTCCCACCATTCTTAGTCACATGTGAGGTTGAGTAAATGTGGTCACCCATCCAGTTTCTTGCCTGAACCAACATTGCTGAACCAGACTAACCGAGCGCCACACCTGGTCCTGTGGGATTTGATCTGGGTCCTGTATATGCCCCGAGTCCTATTCTATATAGTCTTGGGTCCTACATTAATATATGCAGAGCCCTGAGTAATTTGTCCAGTTTGTACAGTTGGGTCCGTTCTTGAATCACAATCCGTAATCCCGGGTTAAGCACATTTCCTTTCACCTCATGCCTCTGTTCACCTAGCGGTAAATAGGTACCTTGGGGATAGCCAATAATTATGTGCAATTTGTCCAGGGCCCTGTGTCCTGGGGGCCCTGTGTCCTGGGGGCCCTGTGTCCTGGGGCCTCTGTGTCCAGGGCCCTATATCCCTGGGGCCTTGTGTCCAGGGCCCTATTTCCCGGGGCCCCTAGCTGGGTCCTGTGTCCTGGGGCCCCTGTATCCTGGGGCCCCTGTATCCCGGGGCCCCTGGGTCCTGGGGTCCAGCTAGGAGCCCTGGGGTCCTGCGGCCCCTGGGTCCTGGAACTCTGGGTCCTGGGGCTCTGGGGTCCCGGGGCCCTGTGTCCAGGGGCCATCTGTCCCTGGATCCTGCGTTATGGGTCCTGTGTTAAAGGTCCTGTGTTATGGGTCCTGTGTCTTGTGTTATGGGTCCTGTGTTATGGATCCTGTGTCCTGTGTTATGAGTCCTGTACTCACCTATTTGTACTCACCTATTTGTGCTTGCGGGGGTTGAGCTTTGGCTTTTTGGTCCCGCCTCTCAACAGATCAATCAACTGGTGTACAGGTTCCTGAGCCTAATGGGCTCTATCATATCCACATGTTATGGGTCCTGTGTTACGGGTCCTGTGTTATGGGTCCTGTTCCCTGTGTTATGGGTCCTGTGTCCTGTATTATGGGTCCTGTGTTATGGGTCCTGTGTTAAGTGTCCTGTGTTATGGGTCCTGTTCCCTGTGTTATGGGTCCTGTGTCCTGTATTATGGGTCCTGTGTTATGGGTCCTGTGTTAAGTGTCCTGTGTTATGGGTCCTGTTCCCTGTGTTATGGGTCCTGTGCCCTGTGTTATGGGTCCTGTGTCCTGTATTATGGGTCCTGTGTTATGGGTCCTGTGTTAAGTGTCCTGTATTATGGGTCCTGTGCCCTGTGTTATGGGTCCTGAGTCCTGTGTTATGGGTCCTGTGTTATGGGTCCTGTGTTAAGTGTCCTGTATTATGGGTCTTGTGCCCTGTGTTATGGGTCCTGAGTCCTGTGTTATGGGTCCTGTGTTAAGTGTCCTGTATTATGGGTCCTGTGCCCTGTGTTATGGGTCCTGTGTTATGGGTCCTGTGTTAAGTGTCCTGTATTATGGGTCCTGTGCCCTGTGTTATGGGTCCTGAGTCCTGTGTTATGGGTCCTGAGTCCTGTGTTATGGGTCCTGTGTTATGGGTCCTGTGGCCTGTGTTATGGGTCCTGTACTCACCTAATTGTGCTTGCGGGGGTTGAGCTTTGGCTCTTTGGTCCCGCCTCTCAACTGTTAATCAACAGGTGTACAGATTCCTGAGCCTACTCGGCTCTATCATGTCTACATATGAAACTGTATATGGAGTCAGCCTCCACCACATCACTTCCTAGTGCATTCCATTTGTTAACTACTCTGACACTGAAAAAATTCTTTCTAACGTCTCTGTGGCTCATCTGGGTACTAAGTTTCCACCTGTGCCCCCTTGTTCGTGTCCCACCCGTGCTGAAGAGTTTGTCTTTGTCCACCCTGTCAATTCCCCTGGGAATTTTGTAGGTGGTTATCATGTCTCCTCGTACTCTTCTGTTTTCCCGCGGATGTGAGGTTCAGCTCCTTTAGCCTTTCCTCGTAGCTCATTCCTCTCAGTTCCGGGACGAGCCTGGTGGCATACCGCTGAATCTTCTCTAGCTTTGTCTTGTGTTTAACTAGGTATGGACTCCAGGCTGGAGCTGCATATTCCAGGATTGGTCTTACATAAGTGGTATACAGGGTCCTGAACGATTCCTTACACAAGTTTCTAAAGGCAGTTCTTATGTTGGCCAGTCTAGCATATGCCGCTGATGATATTCTTTTGATGTGGGCCTCTGGGGACAGGTTCGGTGTGATATCAACCCCCAGATCTTTCTCTCTATTTGACTCTTGCAGGATTTCACCTCCCAGATGATACCTTGTGTTCAGCCTCCTGCTCCCTTCGCCTAATTTCATCACCTTACACTTTCCTGAGTTGAACTTTAGCAGCCATTTTCCAGACCATTCCTCCAGTTTATCCAGGTCATCCTGTAGTCTCTGTCTATCTTCATCCGTCTTGATTCTTCTCATAATTTTTGCATCTTCAGCAAACTTTGAGAGGAATGAGTCTATACCCTCCGGAAGATCGTTTACATATATTAGAAACAGGATGGGTCCAAGTACTGAGCCCTGTGGGACTCCGCTGGTGACATCTCGTCACTCTGATGTTTTCCCCCCTCACCGTTACTCGCTGTTTCCTGTTGCTTAAGTACTCCCTTATCCACTGGAGCACCTTCCCTTTTACTCCTGCCTGTTTCTCCAACTTTTTTAACAGCCTTTTATGGGGTACTGTGTCAAAGGCTTTCTGGCAGTCCAGGAAAATGCAGTCGGCCCACCCTTCTCTTTCCTGCCTAATTTTTGTTGCCTGGTCATAAAATTCTATTAAACCTGTGAGGCACGATTTACTCTCCCTGAACCCATGTTGGTGGTGCGTTACAAAGTTATTTCCCTCCAGATGCTCTACGAGCCTTTTCCTCATGATCTCCGTCACCTTGCATGGTATACAAGTTAAGGAAACTGTCCTGTAGTTCAGTGCCTCTTGCCTGTCATCCTTCTTGTATATTGGGACCACGTTAGCTGTCTTCCAACTTTCTGGTAAGTCTCCTGTTTCCAGTGACCTGTTATACACCATAGAGAGTGGCACACTTAGTGCTTCTGCACCTTTCTTTAGTATCCATGGTGAGATTCTGTAAGCCCAACAGCCTTTGTCACATCCAGCTCCAGCAGACACCTTTTGACCTCATCACTGGTGAGGTCAAATTCCTTCAAGGTTGCTTGGTTTTCCGCCTCCTCATTTAGTGCAGGGGCTTCTCCTTGTTCTATTGTGAAGACCTCCTGGAATCTCTTGTTGAGTTCTTCACACACCTCCTTGTCATTCTCTGTGTATCTGTTCTCCCCTTTTCGCAGCTTCATCACGTGTTCCTTCACTGCTGTTTTCCTCCTGATGTGGCTGTGGAGCAGCTTTGGTTGGGTCTTGGCTTTACTCGCGATGTCATTTTCAAACTGTCTCTCTGCTTCCCTCCTCACTCTGAGGTACTCATTTCTGGCCCTCTGGTATCTCTCCCTGCTCTCTGGTGTTCTGTTATTTATCTAGTTTCTCCACGTTCTTTTACTCAGTTGCTTCGCTACCTTGCATTCCTGGTTGAACCATGGGTTTTTCAGTTGTTTTTCGTTTTTCTCCTTTTGGACGGGGATAAACCTGTCTGCAGCTTCCTGGCACTTCTGGGTGACAAAATCCATCATGACCTGCACATTCTTGTCTCTAAGTTCTGTTTCCCATGGTATTCCCCTGAGGAAGTTCCTCATCTCGTCATATTTTCCTCTTCGGTAATTCAGTCTATTTCCCTCCGATCCCATCCTTGGATAGGTTATCTCTACCTCTACCAAGTACTCAAAGGTCAGTACACTGTGGTCACTCATTCCTATGGGGACTTCAACTTTGACTTTCCTTATTTCTGTCTCATTCAGGGTAAATATCAAGTCGAGTCTAGCTGGTTCATCATTGCCTCTCACTCTTGTGGGTTCCTTGACATGCTGACTCAGAAAATTCCTTGTTGCCACTTCCAAGAGTTTAGCTCTCCATGTATCTGCACCACCATGTGGGTCCCCATTCTCCCAGTCTATCTTTCCATGGTTGAAATCGCCCATGATTAAGAGTCTGGAGCCATTCCTGCAGGCAACTGAAGCTGCTCTCTCTATTATATTAATGGTTGCCATGTTGTTCCTATCAAACTCCGGTCTAGGTCTTCTGTCATTTAGGGGAGGGTTGTAAATGACTGCCACTATTATCTTAGGTCCACCCATTGTTATAGTTCCTGTTATGTAATCTCTGAATCCGTCACAGACCGGAATTTCCATCTCATCAAAACTCCAGTCCTTCCTTATCAGCATGGCCACTCCTCCACCTCCTCTCCCTTCCCTCTCTTTCCTTACTATATAGTAGTCCTTTGGAAACACAGCATCTGTTATGACTCCTGACAATTTTGTTTCCGTTAGTCCTATTACATCAGGGTTTTCGTCTTGCGCCCTTTCTGCCAGTTCACTTGCTTTATTGGTAATCCCATCAATGTTTGAGTACATTACCTTGAAGCTCACTTTCTTATATCCAATTTCACCCTCACTGCCCACAGGTGTAGGAAGTTGTTCCATGGCCATTACTACTTGGGTAGGCTCATCCTCCTGTGAGGTAGTTGCCAGGGGTTCAGGGGGAGGTGGGGTGGGGGGCGGAGGGCTTAGGTCTTCCTCAGGCCTGCTTGGGGCAGGACGAAGTCCTGGGGGTGAGGGAGCAGGGATTGCTTGGGAAAAGGGCACGCCCTCCTGCGGTGTAGTTGACAGGGGTTTGGGGGGTTGGTTTAGTAGGGGATAGAGGGCTTTGGTCTTGCTCAGGCCTGCTTGGGGCAGGAAGAAGACCAGGGGCTGGGAAAGCGGGGGATACTGTGTTATGGGTCCTGTGTCCTGTTACAGAGGACACAGGACCAGTAACTCTAGTGGCCTCGATGAGGACAGGGAGCCGGCGGCTTGTCGATGCATCCACCCCTATTTGCCCTGTACATGTTGTGTGTGTGTGTTATAAGTCAATGTTGAGAGTGAAAAAAAATGTGTAACATAAATAAGCAGGGAAAATATTAAAAGCCCGTATAGGGTTCGAACACGCAACCTCTTCGGCGTTTGTGATGACGACGCTCGTCCAACTGAGCCATCAGACACAAAGTTAGACGATCCCTTTAAACGGGGTTACTGTCACGGCTATTGGTTAGGTTAACTACCAGTAGTTTTCCACTGTTCGGGACAGGAAGCCTGATTAAACTTCTTCCAGGAAGCAGCCTGCGACAACTACCCAACTCTTGGGTACCTATTTACTGGCAGGCGAATAGGGAGGCATGAGGTGTAAGGCCACATAGTCGAACGTCTCACCCTGGCTAAGAGTCGAACCCGGGACCATTTTGTGTGAGCCCTTGTGATCCTTCATCATCTTCCCACCCCTTGACCTCTCACCCAGGTTCTATCTCTTGCAAGTATATAGTCTTTGTTGACCTTCTCAATTTCCCTAAATACTTTTTATATCGTGAACAAATCTTCTCTTTGTAAGCTTTTCTCCACAATGTAATTCCGAGAATGTATTATTAGAGAGATTATCACCTTTCTGTTTCATAAAGGCTTCAAGGCACCCAATAATATATATAAGCTTCTTGAGGTTATCTTGAGATGATTTCGGGGCTTTAGTGTCCCCGCGGCCCGGTCCTCGACCAGGCCTCCACCCCCAGGAAGCAGCCCGTGACAGCTGACTAACACCCAGGTACCTATTTTACTGCTAGGTAACAGGGGCATAGGGTGAAAGAAACTCTGCCCATTGCTTCTCGCCGGCGCCTGGGATCGAACCCAGAACCACAGGATCACAAGTCCAGCGTGCTGTCCGCTCGGCCGACCGGCTCCGGGTAAGGATAAATAAGAAATAATCCGGTATGAAAAGTGTTATTTTATATTTTTTTTTATGAATGGACATTACACAGAGGTAAACACAAACACTAGGCCACACAAACACTCTTCTTCAACACACAGCAGAAAATATTCCACCTAAAATATCTGGTCCTTGTAAATCTGCGAAAACATCTTACAAATTAGTGAACCAAAACACTAGACAAACTCTAAATTCATTTTCTATTGCTATTGTTAGTTTAGAATATAGACAAAGCCTTAGTTTATATTTATGTATATATATAGAAGAGAGAAAATAAACAGTGAGCAGACTTCACCACTCACAAAATGTCCTTAAAGAATAGATTTCAACCTGTTGTATTTAAAGAATACATTTCAACTTGTTGTATTGTGGGGGTTGGTGACGCTTATTGTACTATACATAATATAGAGTAGGGGAAGCTGGGTTCATGTAGAAACGGGCAGCAATAGGCTTGTTGATCATGTGTTTGAGAGAGCAAAAGGAGAGACGTCACAAATCCTAAAATTAAACTTTACATTTTTCATTAGTATAATAATAATGAACAAAACAAGTGTCATAAAGTACAGAATATTAAACCAACTCCCATTTTTTGCATTCAGAATATAGAAGAAATAAAATAGCCTTTTATAGCACTAATTTATACCTTTAAGGTGAAAGAAAAAAGTATTAAAAAATAAGAGAGGAAAGTTTTCTACTAAACATCATAAAAACGTCTCTAATAGCATTTTAAACCATTATTTATCAAATTAAAAAGTAGTACTTATAGCAAAAATTAGGGTTCGAACTAGGGTCAGTGAATGACAAAAACAGTGTGGTCTGCCCGTTCCAACCCACCCACCCCTGTAGGGTCTAGATCTTATAATATATAATTTTATTAGAGCACCTTAAAAATTACCTCGACTCACACTAACTCACAAAGGCTACACAGTCCTTAACAATATATAATCTCACAGATACGATCTCGTCTACACACGCGCGTCTCACAAACTTACATAACAGCAAAACCTCTCACTATAAGATGGTTGAATGACACAACAACTCACAAAGCAATTAATCAACTCTCAATCGTCACAATTTACAAAATCCTTAAACACAAAACATCTTCACCAAAGAATGAGTTTCTAGTTACATATTATTCTCATTCTTTTACAAACTGTTTTACAACATAAATGTCTTAGTTGGTTGCAATTTAAAAGACAGAGTCGTTTGCAATAATATTGCAATACACAGCAGTCAGTTATCTATCCTACCTAATGTATATAAGGATCTGGTGGCCAAAAATGTATGGAAAAATGTTTCCATATTGGAATATTATTTATTTATTTGTTCTTATATTTGGATTTGGTTTACGAATTGTTTGGGGATACTCTGCTTATCATTGTCTTCAGTTGGACGTCTCTCGGTAATTAGTAGTGTTCAATGGTTTAGAACCTATTCAGTTCAGTTTACTAACCCTTGTTTTTTGTAAAAAAAAAAAAAATAGTTATTACAGGTGACTTATTTCTCCAAATAAATGATAATGTAATTTTAAGTAATTTCATCATCTACAAATGTAGTCTCAATTTCGAATGATATTCTTCAGCAAAAAAACAAAAAAATAATAAACCATGCCTAATCTATAGTGATTAGGTAAAGCTACAATTCTATAAGGACGACAATCTTAATTAAAACTGATAAGACATATGTACTTTTTAATATGTTAACTCCATATATCCCTAAACATACACCTGGGTGGCGTGAATACTTTTGGGGTTATCTGTGAACCTCAGCTTATGAACCTCAACTTATGCAATAAATCTCATAGACGGATTTTCGGTCTATGTATTTTTGAGACAATACACTGATGATAACTGCACATAATCAACCAATAAAAAGCAAAACTGGTTGCATATGAAACGTTTATGAATTTCAACCCAAACACTTATATGAGTGCTTTATACTGCAGTATATAATATGAGATGGCAATCAATGACTAGGATACTGCAAACCTTTATATAATCATTTTTATTTAATTTAGAGTTGTATATTTAAAAATGTATACCCTAAAATTATTTTTATTCCTTAACTCTGTCAAGAATCAAAATATTCTTGAAAGCTTCATTCTAGGAAGAATAATGATGATATATATATTTTGACACTTCTTTTTAACGTACAGTTATGATAAATAACTGGAAGGTTGTCAGAACTAACCAGAAGATATCGAGATAAATGACAGCTGTTCAATAGTTAACATTTGTCAAAATATCTCTCAAATATCCATTTTTTTCAAATTATTTATTATAAATTTGCACGTCAGACATATTTTAAACATCCGATAAATAGCACAAACATCCCGACCATACCCAAGTACCTGACAAATTTCGGCACAACCGACAAATGCCCAAACATCTGATATATATATCCAAACATCCGAAAAAGTCTCAAAACATCAAGACCCTGTCCAAATACCTGACAAATGACTGCGAGTTATCTGTGGAGACGTGATACGTGTGTTTGATCACGTTGACAAGACAATTGAAGATCATACCTACATCGAACATCTGTTTAAAGGAAAACAAAACAAAAAGACAGCATTCCTCATTTGAATTCATCATAAATTTCATAAGATAAAAAGAGAAATGCTGCCAAGTAATCAAATATTCATATATATGTATATAGATTCGTATAACCTTAAAACTCTTCTTGTACCACTGGATTATTTCGGACTGTGTATACCAACGTTTGTGTGTATAATTACCTAAAATGTACACACACATAAATTAATACTTAGCCTATTGCTCGTCTGAGAACATATAGAGAGGCGAAGATGTGAGAGTCACAAGAGGAAACAAATTCGTGTATTATTAGTCAAACAGCATCATGTAATGTTATATAAAAAAAATTAAATAATCATTTTCAAGTCTCGCAAATCTAGACCTGCTCCACTGATGACAGGAAGGTGCATGCAGAGCGGACCACAGCAACATATTATTACTAATTATTAATACAAGTTGAAGCACAGTCTCACAACTATGTCTCAAGTTTAACAAGAGGCTATACGTAGTATATACCCAAGTCGCTGACGATATATGGGAGTATATCTGAAGAATTCAATTACTATTGACAACTCATTTTAATTAACCCAATATTGGTCATATTATAAAGTATATCAGGACCAGTATTTATTATGCAGTGAGTCGTTAAATTACAAATATATATATATATATATATATATATATATATATATATATATATATATATATATATATATATATATATACATATATATATATATATATATATATATATATATATATATATATATATATATGTATATATATATATATATATATATATATATATATATATATATATATATATATATATATATATTGATGGGGGGAACAAATGGTCCTTTCTGTATTAACATGATATGCGCGAGTGATATGGTACTGTAGCATAGTAATATTGTGATGTCAAGCAGCAGAAATATCCCCCCCCCCCCCCCCACTGGGCACAGTACCCAAGAGTGACAGTGGGCACAGTACCCAAGAGTGACAGTAGGCACAGTACCCAAGAGTGACAGTGGGCACAGTACACAAAAGTGACTGGACACAGTACCCAAAAGTGACACTAGGCACAGTACACAAGAGTGACAGTAGGCACAGTACCCAAGAGTGACAGTAGGCACAGTACCCAAGAGTGAATGGGCACAGAACCCAAGAGTGACTGGGCATAGTACCCAAGAGTGACAGTGGGCACAGTACCCAAGAGTGACAGTGGGCACAGTACCCAAGAGAGACAGCGGGCACAGTACCTAAGAGTGACTGTGGGCACAGTACCCAAGAGTGACTGGGCATAGTACCCAAAAGTGACTGTACACAGTACCCAAGAGTGACAGTGGCCATAGTACCCAAGAGTGACAGTGGGCACAGTACCCAAGAGTGACTGGGCATAGTACCCAAGAGTGACTGGGCACAGTACCCAAGAGTGACAGGGCACAGTACCCAACAGTGACAGTGGGCACAGTACCCAAGAGTGACAGTGGCCATAGTACCCAAGAGTGACTGGGCATAGTACCCAAGAGTAACAGTGGGCACAGTACCCAAGAGTGACTGGGCATAGTACCCAAGAGTGACTGGGCATAGTACCCAAGAGTGACAGTGGGCACAGTACCCAAGAGTGACTGGGCATAGTACCCAAGAGTGACTGGGCACAGTACCCCAAGAGTGACAGTGGCCACAGTACCCAAGAGTGACTGGGCAAAGTACCCAACAGTGACTGGGCACAGTACCCAAGAGTGACAGTGGCCACAGTACCCAAGAGTGACAGTGGGCATAGTACCCAAGTGTGACACTGTCACTGTGGGCTCCTATTCTCGAAGAAACCATCCCTAGTGGAAAAGGAGATATCACTTGTGGAAAAGATATCTCCCAGTGACAGATTTCACCCCGATTGGAAGATATATATTACCCCTTAGAGAAAGAGGTAATACTCTAGAATGGCATAGATATCCTCCAAATTAAGATGATATCGTCCATACCAACACCAAGGATATTGCGCTGATATCTGCTGCTATCGACATTATTAATAATTTATATTCATAATGATTGTTTCCTGCCAATAATCGTCAGATATAATAAGAGACAAATCTATTTAGTATTTCAAAATTTTACGCATGTAAAGAAAATAAATATTAGGCTTTTATATAATTGCAGGGTTTTATAATTCGCAATGTTAAGAGAAATCAGAAAGTGATTTTGACTCTTCTATATATGAATATAAAACTTGCAGTTCTTATCATGTTTTGTGCATAATATATAAACATAATACAGTTTTAATATATTACGACTCGTATTTTGTTCTTATTAATATGCACATTTACTTCAGCATATATATATATATATATTTATTACCCTGTTGTTATACTTATACATACCGTTGTCATATATGTGTATCAAAACACATACTGCATGGTATATAAATATTTTTTCTCTATGATGACAAATTTGATTGTATTTGCGGAATAAAGTTTATATATTTTGTATATATTATTCATTCCTATAGTTTTCATTATGTTGAACTGATAATTCATAATTTTGTAAATAACATTTTATAATTTAATCCTAGAAATGTTTTGATATATCGAATTTAGTATTCGAATAATCCGTATGAATACTTTAATTAGTCCTGAACATTGTACAGGATGAAAGTAATCTCTCAAGTGTATATACACCGAGAAACTAATATATATACACCTCTCGACGGATAATATGCTATATTAAATATATATATATATATATATATATATATATATATATATATATATATATATATATATATATATATATATATATATATATATATATATATATATATATATATATATATATATATATATATATATATATATATATATATCAAAACAAAAGGATTTCACCAGAAATGTATTCCTTATTCGACTTTGCTACTGATGTAACTTTAACCGTATTATTAATAGATTTAAAAATCACGTGAAAGTTTGCTTTATTGCATAAACTTATATATTTGTTTAAGTAAAATTCCTTCATGAACATTAAGGTTGTTGTTATTGTAATTGAGCTTAAATTACGAACCTAAATAACGTAGTTTACCCTACACTAACATAATATAAAATAGAATCATTCTTTGTAATGTGTCACTCTGAAAACTATATAAAAAATATAAAATCTTGTCTATAATATATGAAATATTAGTTGCTCATAATAGTATTTTTATGTTTTGATCAATTAATAGTATTTTGTATTCGAGCATTTACTAAAGAAATTAGACAATATGCGCAATATGATACTAGGAATTGTAGCTTGATTAGTTAGAAAATGTGTGTGCGCGTGTAGTTACCTAAGTGTAATTACCTAAGTGTAGTTACAGGATGAGAGCTACGCTCGTGGTATCCCGTCTTCCCAGCACTCTTTGTCGTATAACGCTTTGAAACTACTGACGGTTTTGGCTTCCACCACCTTCTCACTTAGCTTGTTCCAACCGTCTACCACTCTGTTTGCAAAAGTGAATTTTCTTATGTTCCTTCTGCAGCTTTGTTTAGCTAGCTTAGAACTATAACTCTTGTTCTTGAAGTTCCAGGTTTCAAGAATTCTTCGTTAGCAATTCTGTAGATTCCCGTTACTATTTTGTATGTAGTGATCATATTGCCTCTGTTCCGTCTATCTTTTAGCTTTGTCATGTTTAATGCCTCTAACCTCTCCTCGTAGTTCTTAGTTTTCAAATCCGGAAGTCATTTACCTGGTGCTTACCTGGAGAGCATTTCGGGAGTTCTTCTATTCCCCGAGCCCCCGTCTGAAGCTAGGCTCGACTTATGATAACTTGGTTCAACAGGCTATTGCTTGCAGCTGTCCGTAGGCCCACATATCCAAATATCCACTACAGCCTAGTTGGTCAGATACTTCTTGCAAGACCTTATCTAATATGTTCTTGAAGAAGTCTATCTTTGTTCCGGCAATATTTCTAATACTCGGAGAGTATTGAAGAGCTGTGGACCTCTGATGTACAGACAGTTCTCTCTGATTGTGCCAATGACACCTCTGTTCCTCACTGGTTCTATTCTATATTTCCTTCCGTATCTTTCGCTCCAGAAAGTTGTTATTCTACTGTGCAAATTAGGGACTTGGCGTACCAGTGTCTTCCATGTATATATTATTTGATATCTCTCTCTCTCGTCTCGTTTCCAGAGAGTACATCTTGAGAGCTTTGAGACGGCCCCAGTAGTTTAGGTGGTTTATCATGTCTATGCGTGCTGTATATGTTCTCTGTATTCCCTCTATTTCAGCAATCCGCATGTTTTAGTTGTATGTCTTTGTAGCTTTTCCAACTGTGCATCTTAAGATATGGGCACCATACAACCACTGCATGTTCCAGCTTTGTTCTCACAAAGATCCTGAACATTTTCTTCAGTATTTCATCTTCCATGTATTTAAAAGCAGTTATGAAATTCAGAAACTGGTGTGTGCGCGCTCAGCTTCCCCAACTGTATCTACAGGTAGTATCTACCGAGAGCAAAACCACAGTTCTTGGGCCCCGTTTTTGTAAATGTCATCTTCTTGGTCCCGCCTTTCCACCTGTAGGTCTATTACAGGGACTTGACAATGTTGTTTCTTGTCACATTTGATTTTAAAACTTGATTAAGACAGCCTGTAATATTTTCTTGTTAAACTGACGACATTTTTCCTCATATCCATGTGGGTCATACCAGCGTCAAGCTTCCATGCATGGATGATCTAAAGGCTGCTGTTCAATTTAAATATAATGACTCCTATGTCGTTCATCGAGACCTCAGGGTATTTTACATATCTGGATTATGCCCCCTCTATTTGTCCCTTCTTTCCATGTCGTTTAATTTAATTTACGTAGTCTATTCCTTTACCTCTGCCGCCTCAATTCTAATACTAGTTTTGTGGTAAATCTTTGTACTTTCTCAGTGTTCATGGTAGTACTGGGTACTCTACCACGGGCTGGAGATATTGTTGTCTATGTTGCCGAAGGCTGTTTCTGGCTGTGACAGTACACGCCGCTGATGTGATTGTATTAATGTGTGCCTCGGAGACACATTGTGTGTTTTGTGTTCTTCCATACACATTATAGGCAGTACAGTACCTATAGGAAGTACATTATAGGCAGTACAGTACCTGTAGGGCGCCTGACAGCTGGGTGGACAGCGCTTCGGATTCGTAGTCCTGAGGTTCCGGGTTCGATTTCCGGTGAAGGCGGAGACAAATGGGCAAAATGTTTCTTTCACCCTGATGCCCATGTTACCTAGCAGTAAATAAGTAGCTGGAAGTTAGACAGCTGCTACGGGCTGCTTCCTGGGGTGCATGTAACAAAAAGGAGTCCTGGTCGAGGACCGGGCCGCAGGGACGCTAAGCCCCGAATCATCTCAAGATAACCAGGTCCTATCCCCTTACTGACTCAGGCCAGCTCTTCTGTTTCATTATATAATGTTCATCTGAATTCCTTTCTCCATTCCTCAGATTAATCTGGGTTGCAGTTCAGTAAACATTTGACCTCGTTTAACTTTGTGGTACTCAACTAATAAACTTTCCCTATTGAAATAGTTCCTCTTAAACTAATGTTGCTTTCTGTTTCGTATTTACTAATCAGTTTCCCACCCAATTTAGAACTCTGCCTACTCTAGCCTGGTTTTCTAACTTGCACATAAAATCTCTTTATATGTAGCAGTTTGAAATGCTTCTGATAATCTAACAGTATCTCTGCCCTTGCGTCTTTCACGTGTAATTCTGTCTTAGAACTCCTATAGGTATGTTGGGCATGTCCTTCATGTAAGCGTCTTTCATTTCTCACTTGTTTTGTCTTGTATGCTTGTTACAGACTCCTGTCTCTTGTGGTTCATTCATGTTGCTTTATTTATATAATATAAATTATGTACTCCTTCCAATGATCGGAGCCAACCCTGAACTTGTGCGTGTGTGTGTGTGTGTGTGTGTGTGTGTGTGTGTGTGTGTGTGTGTGTGTGTGTGTGTGTGTGTACTCACCTAATTGTGCTTGCGGGGGTTGAGCTGTGGCTCTTTGGTCCCGCCTCTCAACCGTCAATCAACTGGTGTACAGATTCCTGAGCCTAATTCAGATTCCTGTGTGTGTGTGTGTGTGTGTGTGTGTGTGTGTGTGTGTGTGTGTGTGTGTGTGTAACACATCAATAACATTGTTACCAATTAACTCTCCTTGACTTACACACTTCTGGTAAACAGTTTACTTTAAGCACGTTTATGTCTCAGTCCTGTTGGACAAATTGATTTTATCAACACTGGCATTTGTTTACAATATACTACCTTTCGTGTACACGAGGCAATTGTTTTTCTTTATAATCAACGATATTGTATAATTTCAAAAATACATCAGTTGCCATTTTAATTATAATAAACTTTTCTGATATGAATACACATTACCTAATTTTAATGTAACAAAATCTTAATATCTAAATATCTTTAAAATTGTATTATGATCTAACACAAATATTTTACAACAAATAATAACATTTTATAATAAAGCGAGTGAAATTTTTACCTCTCCTCTTACAAAGTTTGCATTTTAAGTGATATATTTATATTTCCATATAAAATATCAGTTAATATTTATAAGTTTAAGCTGATTCTGCACATTGGAGACTATTATTTCTACACAATTGTATTCCTTCATAGTTACAGGTTTTAGGATTATGGTCTTTGATACAAAAAGATTCGGTTTAGCTATAACTGTTTGTTGTCAGAGTTGATACCGCTTAAGTTGCGGTGTTTCTATGCCAATTACTAATGTTATAGTGACACAGTTTATGGTTAGAATCTTTCTTTTTCTTTATTTTGTTTCCACATAATTGTTTCATGTCTGAACTGTTGATTCGAATCGAAATTATATGTTTTAAAGTCATTATTAAACTGACATTTATTCCAACTTTATATATATATTGTATCTGAAAAAAGTCCTACATACAGTATAGAGTACTTGTAACTTATATTAAATCATAAGAGAGATATTAAGCTTCACATAATCTGTAAGTGAGGCCTAAAAATCAATGCTTGAATCAGTGTGTGAAACATTCACAAATAATAACATTGATACATCTGTACTCAAACATCACACTTGAGTTAAGAATCTAATATACTCACCTACAGTTTTTCCACTCAATACACAATTTTAAGTAACCTTCCAGAATCTGGGGAACAGTAAATTTGGGTAACAGAAGCCTGACTGGATGATTGATTGACAAGCGCCGGCTACCACCAGCCAAGGATGTAGGGAACAGAAAACGGAATAGAAGTCACTCGCTTATGGATAATAACTTGACTGTTAACGTAGACTTCGCTAATAAGTCTGGATAAATGCCATTAGTAAGGAACTTTGAGTCAAGGCGAAAGGGTGGATGAAAGCCTTATAGAGAAATATAGATACGAAAGCTTGTGTTATGAGCAAATATGAAAATAGGTGTACAAAAGTCTTTCATACATAGATAAACAGTAACAGAAATAAAACCATTAAGAAGGAATAAATGTCAATATAAATAATAAAACCCAAAAAATGGCAAACTGATAGGCTGGGAGTTCAAAAAGTATAAAATTAATTTTATAAAAGGAAGGTATTTGCAATTAAAGCAGAGAGGAATATAGTAATTAATAAAATATAATTGAATATTAGAAATGAGATGTGATGGAGACATAAGGGAATGAGATAAAGATAAAAACCATGTGTAGATATTGAGATAAAAGATGGGCTGATGAAGTGTCTATATATATATATATATATATATATATATATATATATATATATATATATATATATATATATATATATATATATATACATATATATATATATATATATATATATATATGCGGAAAATCCACAGAGAAATATGAAATGAGGTGAACGTTTCGGCTTTGTTAAAGCCTTTGTCAACACCAGACTGACTGAATATACAACCTTTCGTGTATCAGTCAGTCTGGTGTTGACAAAGGCTTTAACAAAGCCGAAACGTTCACCTCATTTCATATTTCTCTGTGGATTTTCCGCATAAAATGATCAGTGTTTTGTGATCGTCAATTGCATATATATATATATATATATATATATATATATACATATATATATATATATATATATATATATATATATATATATATATATATATATATATATATATATATATATATATATATGTGTGTGTGTGTGTGTATATATATATATACATAGGGAGGGGCTAAAGTCACTGCACAATTGATTACACGGTTTACCACGACTAGGATCTGGATTCCAGGAACTTCCTGCTTAACTCTGCGTATTTGTCCGGCTGGAAGAACATTTAAATAATTCCAGGATGTTGTTACAGTTGAGATAACTATATCATGAAACTTTAATTGTGACTTTTGTCTCGTCCCTGTCTGTATGTGTGTGTGTGTGTGTGTGTAAGGATTGTGTTAAAAAGAGAGTTTGTACGAGAAAAGTAGAGATACAAAGAGGGAAAATGAAAGTGGGAGATAAAAAATAAAAACAATATTCGAGAGACATATATGAAACAAATGACGTGAGATGTGAGGTGATGTCTGCCTGGGGGGCAACTTGCAGACACCGCGAGGCTGCCCTGTGCCAGAGGAGTTACGTACGCTGTTGATAGGGCTCCACCTAAGGGACAAACAAACGCACAGTTAGTTGCAGGAAGCTGTATGTGCTGGAGGCAGAGATATATATATATATGTAGGATATGCTGGATGAAAGGGCGCACTCACATATATAGGCAGAAACTATTACAGACATACTGCTTTGCACTGTTCGTTTTCACTGTAGATTGTACATTTTAGTGGTTAACTAAAATAAAACGGGATCAGCAGTTTATCGTAAGTAATTATCAAAAGAAGGCACTAAGCTGGGAAGGCTATGTAGCACCATCAGCAGTTTACTGTAAAATCAAACTCAAACAAAAACAATTGCATAACATGTGGCGTTTTAAATGAATATGTTTAGTTGATATACACAATTTTCTGCTTGGTTGATATTAAATTAACAGAGAGTCAGTCGACTTAGTGGTAAATGCTTAATTTACCAGTTAGTTTAGTTCATTTATTATGCACCCCATACTCATCTTGTGGACGGTAGTGGACCCCATACCATTCTGTGGGTGGAAGTAAACGCCTTACCCATCCTGTGGATGGTAGTGGACCCCATACCCATCCTGTGGGTGGAAGTAGACCCCATACCCATACTGTGGGCGGTAGTGGAGTGGGTTACAGAGGCATATAATGGGCTCAGGGACGGAACCTCAAAATTCATTTAGTTAAGCAAGTTACATTCATGATGAATAGTTACAAAGTTCAGTGTACATCGTCACATTAACAATGAGCTCGAGATTGAACACAAGTACAGTTTCTAAATAAAACAATTGACATATGTGGAGAGCTAGTGTCACAATTGATATGTTTGTTCTGCACACCGCCCCCCATCCAGTGGGCAGCGGTGGATGCGTTATAATCACTTAGTTACTACCTACAGTTAGCAAATTAGAAACATAAAAGATGTTCAAAGAAAATGCACAGCCAAGGTCAATTGATTGCTGTAATTATAATTATGCAACCAGATTATGTTAATCAAACCAAGCCCAAATTAACTTAACCAAACTTAATGAAATGTCAATCAATATAATAGAGGTTTCTTCATCATAATAAACTGGGAATTTCAGGCTCTAAGCTCTAAGTTACAAAGAAAGAAATTCTAAGATCACGCATCGACAACACTACTAAGGATTTAGACGGTAAACTTACATAATAATTACATCCACATAAACTAGATGAACTTACACAAACTTATATAAACTCGATGACCCCCTGGACTGTTACTGGACTTACCGACTCTGCGTACATGAAGCTTGGGAATGTTCTAATAATAACTGTCCCAAACTGAGCCTCCCCACCAGCTGCGATGATTAACAGAATGAGTTGATCATCTGACATCTTAAAATACACAACAGATTGCAAGCCGTGTATAAACTAACAGAAGCTTGAAAATTACAAAATCCTTCCACGGAAACGACCTTGAACTTCTCGTCTTTCGCGGGAATCGAACAAGGGATCAGTGGATTGGAAGACATCTTAGCTAATTACTGTACTAAATGAGAAATTGTGTATTGTTGTTGATTTAGGGGCGACGTCGATCGTGGGATTGATTGGTTGCGCCCCGGCGTACCCGGTAATGGTTAATCGCGAAGCTCGGAAAGGTGAAACGCCAAACCGAATCGCGAAACGAGTTACGCCAATCTCTTGAAACTATTATGCCACGCGGCAATTAAACGCAATCAGGCAGATGACTCCAGCCCCAGGAGTCCCTCAGGGTGACAAGCACCGGCCCCGCCCCACACAGAGAACACCAGGTAGCAAAACTAAAGCTCGGCCCCAACTAAAACGCAAAAATCATCCAGTGTCCTCCGGCAGTGCAGAAGTCACCCGCCCACCACGACTGAGGGCACACCAGGAGCCCACCAAGACCCACCAACCCTCGGCACCTCTCGGCCAAGCCGGCGCCGGACATCGTCACCACGACTGAGGGCACACCAGGAGCCCACCAAGACCCACCAACCCCCCGGCACCTCTCGGCCAAGCCGGCGCCGGACATCGTCACCTCGCCGAGAGAACCAGCCAGAACACGACAAAAAAAAATCTATGAACCATCCCAAGGCGATATGTGCGCCAGGCGTCGTACAACCGGACCGTTGAATAAGGATGCCAAACGGCAGTAGCAAAGCCAAAACGGGAAAACAAAACGTGATCTGGCGGCTCCCAGGCGGAAGATGTGTCCAGATGTCCGCTCGTCGTCAAGGTTGAACCAGGCGACAGAAATTGTGTATAGTCACAGAGTTATAAAATCCATGGAACCGCCTACCTGCCGAAGCCGTAAATGCCAACACTGCTGAATTTTAAACTCCAGCTTGAAAAAATAATCATCCAGCGAAATGGGGGAAACCTTTGATAAGCGCCGGCTTCTTGTCTTCGTCGACACCACTAGAGTGTTAGTAGCCCTCAGGTAAATTCAGGAAAAATTCAGAAATGCAACCTGGGCTTCACAAGACCGAGTTACCGTGAGTGACCAATGTATCACAGGACTCGGTGCTTGGATCCCATCCATGAGCCACCTTCCAGACGGATGGATCATATAAACAGAGATTAAAACCCATGTCAAGTTAGAAGTGTGCCCCACAGGCAACCCGCATACCCTGTAGAGGACATTACGTAGGCTCTAAACTCGCTATAGAGCTTTTGATGAAGACCCAGATACCTTATCAATTAAAGGGAATTAAGTGTGTGGACAGGTTGCCCGAACTGGCTGCTGGAATTCAATCCCTGCAAATGCAAAGTTATGAGAATGAGACGATAGTCAATATCAGCGGAAGAACACACGTTAATACGAGAAAGAGACGTAAGAAGAGAAAGATCTATATGTGAGGATGTCTCCCCAAACCTCACACGAAAACACTAATAAATAGGCTAAAATAAATTTGACAAAGATAGACTTTTCTAGTTAAAGCTAGAGAAAATTAGAAGCTATAATCATATTTCATGAAAGCTGAGAGATCAACAAATCGCAGTTTGCAGTCCCACTCGTCAATCTGGCGTAGTGGTAAAGCACTAGCTTGGCGCCTCGCAAGACCTTTGGCTTTAGTTCGTATACTGACTGGAAGACTGAAGCCACTAAATCTCGTTGCTTTAAAAAAGAATGTAAGAACTCTTGTATTAAAAAAAACGGTAAGACAGTATGCCATAAGAAAAGAAAACGAGCCAACAAGGGATAGACTTAGCAAATATATATATATATATATATATATATATATATATATATATATATATATATATATATATATATATATATATATATATATATGTCGTACCTAGTAGCCAGAACTCACTTCTCAGCCTACTATTCAAGGCCCGATTTGCCTAATAAGCCAAGTTTTCCTGAATTAATATATTTACTATAATATTTTTCTCATGAAATGATAAAGCAACCCTTTTCACTATGTATGAGGTCAATTTTTTTTTATTGGAGTTAAAATTAACGTAGATATATGACCGAACCTAACCAACCCTACCTAACCTAACCTAACCTATATATATAGGTAAGGTTAGGTTAGGTAGCCAAAAAAAGCTAGGTTAGGTTAGGTTAGGTAGGTTAGGTAGACGAAAAAACATTAATTCATGAAAACTTGGCTTATTAGGCAAATCGGGCCTTGCATAGTAGGCTGAGAAGTGAGTTCTGGCTACTAGGTACGACATATATATATATATATATATATATATATATATATATATATATATATATATATATATATATGTCGTACCTAGTAGCCAGAACTCACTTCTCAGCCTACTATTCAAGGCCCGATTTGCCTAATAAGCCAAGTTTTCCTGAATTATTATATTTACTATAATTTTTTTCTTATGAAATAATAAAGCAACCCTTTTCTCTATGTATGAGGTCAATTTTTTTTTATTGGAGTTAAAATTAACGTAGATATATGACCGAACCTAACCAACCCTACCTAACCTAACCTAACCTATATTTATAGGTAAGGTTAGGTTAGGTAGCCAAAAAAAGCTAGGTTAGGTTAGGTTAGGTAGGTTAGGTAGACGAAAAAACATTAATTCATGAAAACTTGGCTTATTAGGCAAATCGGGCCTTGAATAGTAGGCTGAGAAGTGCGTTCTGGCTATTAGGTACGACATATATATATATATATATATATATATATATATATATATATATATATATATATATATATATATATATTTTTTTTTTTTTTTTTTTTTTTGAGATATATACAAGAGTTGTTACATTCTTGTACAGCCACTAGTACGCGTAGCGTTTCGGGCAAGTCCCGGGAATACAATCCCCGCCGCGAAGAATCGTTGTTACAACCAAGTACACATTTTACTGTTGCGTTAAACAGAGGCTACAGTTAAGGATTTGCGCCCAGTAAATCTTCCCCGGCCAAGATACGAACCCATGACAAAGCGCTCGCGGAACGCTAGGCGAGTGTCTTACCACTACACCACGGAGACTGTAATTTACTACAGTCTGTGAGACTGTTATTTACCTAAGGGCGACCCTCACTAGTGGCTCCGACGGAAATATGACACTTGCAGCTAGTCGATGGTTACCCATTATTTCTGAGGATATTTCCAGTACAGCTTTGGTGGGTTGGTGACTTCATATGTATATCACTCCTACGGGTATATATAACACTAGACGTTGTCTGTTCTACATTGTGGATTGTTGAACATGAAGTTGTGTTCACCCTGAGTGTGTTACACTGTGGCTTCTTGAACACAAATCACACTATATAGGATCATGGTATACCTTATATAGGATCATGGTATACCTTATATAGGATCATGGTATACCTTATATAGGATCATGGTATACCTTATATAGGATCATGGTATACCTTATATAGGATCATGGTATACCTTATATAGGATCATGGTATACCTTATATAGGATCATGGTTTAGCGTACATAGGATCGCGAGTCACCATATAAAGGATAATGAGTCTCGTATTATACGACCATAAAACGATACACTGAACCAAGAATCACAATATACAGGAGTCGGTCCAGGGAGCATTACTCACCTCCCACAGGGGTCATACCTCACCTGCACCCAGGGGTCATTCCTCATCTCCCACAGGGGGTCATACATCATCTCCCACAGGGGTCATACCTTACCTCCCACAGGGCTCATACCTCATCCCCCCCCCCCCCACAGGCTCATATTTCACCTCTCAAAGGGATCATACCTCATTTCACACAGGGGGGTCATACATCAACTCCCACAGGGGTCATGCCTCATTTCCTACATGGGTCATACCTCATCTCCAAATAGGGTCAAACCTCACCTCCCACCGGGGTCATACTTCATCTTCCAAAGAGCTCATACCTCATCTCCAACAAGGAACATACCTCACCTTCCACAGGGGTTATACCTCACCTCCCACAGGGGTCATACCTCACCTCCAAGTGTGGTCATACATCACCTCTCACAGGGGTCATACCTAATCTCCCACAGGGGTCATGCCTCATCTCCCACAGGGGTCATACCTAACCTCCAACAGGGGTCATACCTCACCTTCCACAGGGGTCATGCCTCACCTCCCAAAGGAATCAGACTTCACCTCCCAAAGGGGTCATGCCTCATCTTCCACAGGGGTCATACCTCACCTTCTACGGGGTCATACCTCACGTTCCACAGGGATCATACCTCACCTTCAAAAGGGAGCATACCTCAATTCTGCAGGGGTCATACCTCACCTCCCACAGGGGTCATACCTTGCCTCCCACAGAATTAATGCCTTACCTCATACCTCACCTCACACAGGGGTCATACTTCACCTCCCACAGGGGTCATACCTCATCTCCTACATGGGTCATACCTCATCTCCAAAAGGGATCATACCTCACCTCCCACAATGGGCCACTCGGGTCATACATCGCCTCCCACAGGGGGTCATACCTCAGCTTCCACAGAGGTCATACCTCACGTACAAAAATGGTCATACCTCACCACCCACAGGGGTCATACTTCATCCCCCAAAGCGCTCATACCTCATCTCCAACAGGGAACATACCTCACCTCCCACAGTGGTCATACCTAATCTCCCACAGGGGTCATACCTCATCTCCAACTAGGGTCATACCTCATCTCCCACAGGGGTCATGCCTTACCTCCCACAGGGGTCATACCTACCCTCCCACAGGGGTCATACCTCACCTTCCACAGGGGTCAGGCCTCATCTCCCAAAGGAATCAGACCTCACCTCCCAAAGGGTTCATGCCTCATCTTCCACAGAGGTCATACCTCACGTTCCACAGGGATCATACCTCACCTCCCACAAGGAGCATACCTCAACTTCCACAGGGGTCGTACCTCACCTCCCACTGAGATCATACCCTGCCTCCCACAGAAATAACGCCTTACCTCATACCTCACCTCACACAGGGGTCATACCTCACCTCACACAGGGGTCATTCCTCACCTCCCACAGGGACACACCTCATCTCTAACAGGAGTCATACCTCACCTCCCACAGGGGCACACCTCACCTCTCACAGGGGTTGTACCTCATCTCCCACAGGGGTCATACCTAACGTCCCACAGGGGTCATTCCTCACCTCCCACAGGGTTCATACCTCACCTCACACGGGGTCATACCTCACCTCACACAGGGGTCATTCCTCACCTCCCACAGGGACACACCTCATCTCTAACAGGGCTCATACCTCACCTCCCACAGGGGTCGTACCTCACCTCCCACAGGGGTCATACCTTACCTCCCACAGAGGTGAGACCTCATCTCCCACAGGGTTTATACCTCACCTCCCACAGGGGTCATACCTCACTTCCCACAGCTTCATGCCTCACCTCCCACAGGGGGTCATATCTCACCGCCCACAGGGTTCATACCTCACCTCCCACAGGGGTCACATCTCACCGCCTACAATGGTCAACCTCACCTCACACAGGGGTAGTACCTCACCTCACCACAGGAATCATACCTCACCTTCCACAGGGATCATGCCTCACCTCCAACGTGGGTCATACCTCACCTCCCACAGCGGTCATACCTCACCTCCTATAGGAATCATACCTCACCTCCCACAGGGATCATACCTCACCTCCCACAGGGATCATGCCTCACCTCCGTCGTGGGTCATACCTCACCTCCCACAGGGGTCATACCTCAACTTCTACATGGGTCATACCTCACCCCCCACAGTGTCATACCTTACTCCCACAAGGGAAATACCACACTCCCACAGAGGGTCACTCCATACTTCTTCAGGGGGACATTCCAGACTCCCACAGAGCATCATACCTTATTCCCTCAGGGGACATACCACACTCCCACAGAGGGTCATACAATACTCCCATAGGGGGGACATATCACACTCCCACAGATGGCCACACCATACTCCCACAGATGGCCACACCATACTCCCACAGGGGGGAACATTTCACACTCCCACAGATGGCCACACCATGCTCCCACAAAGGACATACAACACCCCCACAGAGGGTCACGCAATACTCCCACAGGGGGTCACATCACACTCCCACAGGTCACACCACACTCCCACAGGGGGTCACACCACACTCCCACAGGTCACACCACACTCCCACAGGTCACACCATACTCCCACAGGGGGGTCACACCACACTCCCACTGGTCACACCATACTCCCACAGGTCACATCATACTCCCACAGGGGGTCACACCACACTCCCACAGGTCACACCATACTCCCACAGGGGGTCACACCACACTCCCACAGGGGGTCACACCATTAACACGGGACGATATTGGCTCTGCTCTCATGTCTTTTACCCCGCCCGTAATTAAAACTTAAACTCCAAGACCCCAGAGTTAACTCTCAGCTGAGTCCCACGCCACGTGGTCTTAGACGTTGGATCGTCTGAGATTCTACAGACACGAGATGTGGACACCAGGGGCCAGATTCACGAAAGCACTTACGCAAGCACTTACGAACGTGTACATCTTTCCTCAATCTTTGACGACTTTGGTTACATTTATTAAACAGTTTACAAGCATGAAAACGTCCCATTCAACTGTTGTTATTATTATAAACAGCCTCCTGGTGTTTCGGAGCTCATTAACTGTCTAATAATTGTAAACAAAGCCTTCAAAGACTGAGAAAAGATGTACAGGTTCGTAAGTGGTTACGTAAGTGCTTTGGTGAATCTGGCCCCAGGCTTTCTAGCAAACTCAAGGGTCTTCTGCCTGCCACCACCAAACCAATTTAAAAAAACAAACAAATTAATTAATCGGGGTTTGGGTCAATTAATCAAAAATTAACCCCTTGGAGCTTAATCCCCAAAGTACTTGGAAAAGGGGGATGAATTTACGTCAAGTGTTTGAATTACTCTAACAAAACAAAGGAATATCTCCGTGGTGCAGTGGTAAGACACTCGCCTGGCGTTCCGCGAGCGCTATGTCATGGGTTCGTATCCTGGCCGGGGAGGATTTACTGGGCGCAATTCCTTAACTGTAGCCTCTGTTTAACGCAACAGTAAAATGTGTACTTGGATGAAAAAACGATTCTTCGCGGCAGGGGATCGTATTCCAGGGACCATAGGATTAAGGACTTGCCCGAAACGCTACGCGTACTAGTGGCTGTACAAGAATGTAACAACTCTTGTATATATCTCAAAAAAAAAAAAATATATATATATATTTGGGAGTTAAGATAGCAAACTTGCTTGCAGTATCCAGACTGATTCATTCCAGTAACCCAGACTCGTAGAGACCTCGGCCAGGACAATAAGTACATAATATCATTGATGGAGATACTCAAAAATACGAACGGGAAAATCTTAACAGAGTTTATTAATAAAATATTAAGCAATGTAAAAAAATAAGAATCGCTCCCTAAGCTATCACTCCCTAATCTGAAACTAAAAAAAAAGAGGCAACAACATTGTTTGAGATATATACAAGAGTTGTTACATTCTTGTACAGCCACTAGTACGCGTAGCGTTTCGGGCAAGTCCTTAATCCTATGGTCCCTGGAATACGATCCCCTGCCGCGAAGAATCGTTTTTTCATCCAAGTACACATTTTACTGTTGCGTTAAACAGAGGCTACAGTTAAGGAATTGCGCCCAGTAAATCCTCCCCGACCAGGATACGAACCCATGACATAGCGCTCGCGGAACGCCAGGCGAGTGTCTTACCACTACACCACGGGGACTGTTAAACCACGAACCGTAACTGTACAAATCTTAAACTAGGACTGACCTAGGCTAGTAAGCATTACTTCGCCAGGTTTATCAATTACCAAGCAAGGTTTAATTTAACAAACGGGTCCGTCTAATTACCACAAGCTACCACAAACTACACAAACTTCAGAAAGCTTCCTGGCAATACGTTAGTAATGAATAAATATGATATATTAAGTTAGGCTGACCTAACCTAACCTAACCTATCCTAACCTAACCTAACCTAACCTAACCTAACTTAACCAAACCTAACCTAACCTAACTTAACCAAACCTAACCTAACCTAACCTATCCTAACCTAACCTAACCTATCCTAACCTAACCTAACTTAACCAAACCTAACCTAACCTAACCGAAGCTTGGATCGTCGACTTGATTTGGCGTCACCAGCTTTTTATTTTCGTCTAATTTCTTTATAAAAAGATACTTTTTCAGATTAAAATTATGTTTTTTCGTGTTGTACATTCAGCACCAACATTATAATGAGTAAATATATCATATTTATTCATTACTAACGTATTGCCAGGAAGCTTTCTGAAGTTTGTGTAGTTTGTGGTAGCTTGTGGTAATTAGACGGACCGTAACAAACTAATCTTAAATTTACTGAACAACCCAGAGAATTAAACTCTTCTTAAACTGACGGTAATTGTACAGGCCTCTTAGGATAAGGCTATTTCCAATTACCACATTGTCTAGTGACCTGCTTTTATAATTTGATGAATTACTCATGTGGTCACTCTCTGAGCCGCGTGACCTTCACATTGTGAGTCATCCAGAACACTCATGTGGTCACTCTCTGAGCCGCGTGACCTTCACATTGTGAGTCATCCAGAACACTCATGTGGTCACTCTCTGAGCCGCGTGACCTTCACATTGTGAGTCATCCAGAACACTCATGTGGTCACTCTCTGAGCCGCGTGACCTTCACATTGTGAGTCATCCAGAACACTCATGTGGTCACTCTCTGAGCCGCGTGACCTTCACATTGTGAGTCATCCAGAACACAAACTAGTCCCTCCACATGACGTCATTTCCCTGTGACGATATACCACCCTGATATCAACCTTCATTATACATACATGTAAACCTAACATACATACATAACCCAAATTAGTTAATTACTGTATTTACAATATTTTGTCGAAGTATTTATTATATGTTTCATTGATGCAGAGAACCAGCCATCCTGTAATCTTAAACGCTAATCCCTTTAATCCCTGGAGGATGACCTTTCTCTCCAGAGTCAGGTCGACTATCCTCTTACTCCACACTTTCAAGACCACGCGGTTCCCATGTCTATGACTGAGAATCTATACTGAATAATTTCTTACAACAAAATCTAGTTTGTTACAACCATACTCTCCTAGGGGGTCACACCATACTCCTCCAGGGGGTCATACTCCCACAGGGGGCTCATACTCTCACAGGGGGACATACCCCACTCCCACAGGGGACATACCACACTCCCACAGGGGGGGTACCTGGTTGATACCTGGTTGATGGGGTTCTGGGAGTTCTTCTACTCCCCAAGCCCGGCCCGAGGCCAGGCTCGACTTGTGAGAGTTTGGTCCACCAGGCTGTTGCTTGGAGCGGCCCGCAGGCCCACATACCCACCACAGCCCGGTTGGTCCGGCACTCCTTGGAGGAATAAATCTAGTTTCCTCTTGAAAATGTCCACGGTTGTTCCGGCAATATTTCTTATGCTTGCTGGGAGGACGTTGAACAACCGCGGACCTCTGATGTTTATACAGTGTTCTCTGATTGTGCCTATGGCACCTCTGCTCTTCATTGGTTCTATTCTACATTTTCTTCCATGTCGTTCACTCCAGTACGTTGTTATTTTACTGTGTAGATTTGGTACTTGGCCCTCCAGTATCTTCCAGGTGTATATTATTTGATATCTCTCTCGTCTTCTTTCTAGTGAGTACATTTGGAGGGCTTTGAGACGATCCCAATAATTTAGGTGCTTTATTGCGTCTATGCGTGCCGTATATGTTCTCTGTATTCCCTCTATTTCAGCAATCTCTCCTGCTCTGAAGGGGGAAGTGAGTACTGAGCAGTACTCAAGACGGGACAACACAAGTGACTTGAAGAGTACAACCATTCTCATGGGATCCCTGGATTTGAAAGTTCTCGTAATCCATCCTATCATTTTTCTGGCTGTCGCAATATTTGCTTGGTTATGCTCCTTAAACGTTAGGTCGTCAGACATTATTATTCCCAAATCCTTTACATGCTGTTTTCCTACTATGGGTACATTTGATTGTGTTTTGTACTCTGTATTATGTTTAAGGTCCTCATTTTTACCGTACCTGAGTACCTGGAATTTATCACTGTTAAACATCATGTTATTTTCTGATGCCCAGTCGAAAACTTTATTAATATCAGCTTGAAGTTTTTCAATGTCCTCAGCCGAGGTAATTTTTATACTGATTTTTGTGTCATCTGCAAAGGATGATCCGAAGCTGTGACTTGTATTTTTGTCTATATCTGATATGAGAATAAGGAAAAGCAGCGGTGCAAGGACTGTACCCTGAGGTACAGAGCTTTTCACTGCACTTGGACTAGATTTTATATGGTTGACAGTTACTCGCTGAGTCCTGTTTGACAGAAAACTGAGTATCCAGCGTCCTACTTTACCGGTTATTCCCATTGACTTCATTTTGTGTGCTTTCACGCCATGGTCACATTTATCGAATGCCTTTGCGAAGTCCGTGTATATCACATCAGCATTCTGTTTCTCTTCTAATGCCTCAGTGACTTTGTCGTAGTGCTCAAGTAGCTGTGAGAGGCACGATCTTCCCGCTCGAAATCCATGTTGGCCTGGGTTGTGAAGGTCATTGGTCTCCATGAAATTGGTGACCTGACTCCTAATCACTCTCTCAAATACTTTTATGATGTGCGATGTTAGTGCAACTGGTCTATAATTTTTTGCCAATGCTTTGCTCCCTCCCTTGTGTAGAGGGGCTATGTCTGCTACTTTAAGTGCATCTGGTATCTCCCCCGTGTCCAAGCTCTTCCTCCACACTATACTGAGTGCCTGTGCTACCGGCACTTTGCATTTCTTTATAAATATTGAATTCCATGAGTCTGGACCTGGGGCCGAGTGCATGGGCATGTTTTCAATTTCTTTTTCAAAATTTAGTGCGCTCGTGTTTATATCAGTTATATTTACAGGGGTTTGAATATCCCGCATAAAGAAATTGTCTGGATCTTCCACCATGTTGTTAATTGGAGTGCTAAACATGTCCTCATACTGCTTTTTTAGGATTTCACTAATTTCTTTGTCATCCTCCGTGTATGAACCTTCACTTGTACGAATAGGTCCAATACTGGCAGTGGTTTTTGCTTTTGATTTCGCATATGAGAAGAAATATTTTGGATTTTTCTTTATTTCCTGAATTGCTTTCTGTTCTAACTGCCTTTCTTCAGTTTCATATGAGTGTTTCAATTTCCGCTCGATTTCTTCAATCTCCCTATTTAAATTATTCCTTCTTTGACGGGAAATTCGTGTCTGCATAAGCAGTTCCGTTATTTTTTCCTGCGTTTATAGTGTCGTCTGCGTTCTCTTTCTACGTTAGATCTCTTTCTGGCTTTCCTCAAAGGAACATGTTTCAGACAGACTTGATACGCTTCTGAAGTCAGTTTTTCTATTCCTTCTGTAGGACTTGTATTATTTAGAACAGTTCCCCATGGAATGTTTGTAAGTTCCCTGTTTATTATCTCCCAGTCTATCCTTTTATTATTAAAATTGAATTTACTGAATAGCCCCTCTCGCTTTATCAACGTTTTAGGTCTATTCTGAGTATTGATGGTCGTTTGCACTTCAATGAGTTTGTGATCTGAGTATGTGGTATCTGATATCGTAATGTCTCTGATAATGTCTTCATTGTTCGTAAAGACCAGATCTAGAATATTTTCATTTCTCGTTGGCTCCGATATCTGCTGATTGAGTGAAAATTTGTCACAGAATCTAAGTAGTTCTCTAATCGGTGGTTGGTTAGGTCCTGATAGATTTCCTGGTATAATATTATTGTTTGCTATTTTCCACCTAAGACTAGGCAAGTTGAAGTCACCTAGGAAGATAATATCAGGTATCGGGTTCTCCAAATTATCAAGGCTATTCTCTATTTTGCTTATCTGTTCTGTGAATTCCTCACATTAGTGGGGTCACACTATACTCCCACAGAGGGTCACATCACACTCTCACAGGGTGTCACACCACACTCCCACAGGGGGTCACACTATACTTCCACAGAGGGTCACACCATACTCCCACAGGGGGTCACATCACACTCCCACAGGGGGTCACACTATATTCCCACAGAGGGTCACATCACACTCCCACAGGGGGTCACAACATACTCCCACAGGGGGTCACACTATACTCCCACAGGGGGTCACACCATACTCCCACAGGGGGTCACACCATACTCCCACAGGGGTCACACTATACTCCCACAGAGGTTCACGCCATACTCCCACAGGGGGTCACACCACACTCCCACAGGTCACACCACACTCCCACAGGTCACACCATACTCCCACAGAGGGAGTATGGTGTGACCACGCTCTCAGAGGGTCACACCATACTCCCACAGGGGGACACACCATACTCCCACAGGGGGTCACACCACACTCCCACAGAGGGTCACACCATACTCCCACAGGGGGTCACAACATACTCCCACAGGGGGTCACAACATACACCCACAGAGGGTCACACCACACTGCCACAGAGGGTCACACAATACTCCCACAAGGGTTCACACCACACTCCCACAGAGGGTCACACAATACTCCCACAAGGGGACACACCATACTCCCACAGGGGGCCACACCATACTCCCACAGGGGGACACACCATACTCCCACAGGGGGTCACACTATACTCCCACAGGGGGACACACCATACTCCCACAGGTCACACCATACTCCCACAGAGGGAGTATGGTGTGACCACGCTCTCAGAGGATCACACCATACTCCCACAGGGGGACACACCATACTCCCACAGGGGGTCACAACATACACCCACAGAGGGTCACACCATACTCCCACAGGGGGTCACACCACACTCCCACAGAGGGTCACACAATACTCCCACAGAGGGTCACACAATACTCCCACAGAGGGTCACACAATACTCCCACAAGGGGACATAACTTACCTATACAAACCACTCTTCCTTCTGTGTGGAGGAGACGTCGCTCTCAGAGCCGGACGCCCTCACTGAGACAGGCAGAAGAGAGCGCTGAAGGGCAGAAGCGTACTGCACCCCGCCTCTAACACAGGGCGAGCCAGGTTTCCCGGCCTTGTATCTGTAGGGTGGGGAGTCTGGGCGTCAGTTCCGGGGTGGGGCTTGAGGCTCGCATTATGGGGCTTCCAGGGGGCTTGGGCTCGGATTATGGGGCTTCCAGGGGGTTTGGGTTCGAATTATGGGGCTTCCGGGGGGATTGGAGGTCGGATTATGGGGCTTCCGGGGGCTTGGGGCTTGGATTATGGGGTTTCCGGGGGGCTTGGGGCTCGGATTATGGGGCTTCTGGGGATGGGGGGCTAGGAGTAGGGGCTTTGGAACCTCTGGGGCCAGATTCACGAAGCAGTTACACAAGTACTTACGAACATGTACATATTTCCTCAATCTTTGACGCCATTTGTTACATTAATTAAACAGTTTACAAGCATGAAAACTTGCAAATCAACTGATGTTATTGTTATAAACAGCCTCCTGGAGCTTCGGAGCTCATTAACTGTTTAATAATTGTAAACAAAGCAGCCAAAAATTGAGAAAAGATGTACAGTGCTTCCGTAACTGCTTCATGAATCTGGTCCCTGGGCTTGAGTATTGGGACTTTGGGACTTCCGGGCTTGAAATGTGACTCTATAGGAGTTCCGAAGCTTAGAGCTGGGCTTGCAGCATGTATTAGGGGGCTTCGGGGCATAGGTCAGGAATTGGGGGCTCTGGGGCATGGAGTGGGGCTTAGAAGGCATTGGGGATTAGAGAATGGATCAGGGGGCATCGATGCTTCAAGCAGGAATTAGGGACACAGAGACTTCGAGGAGGGATTAGGGGCCTCAGGGGTTTGGAAACGGAATCAGGGGGCTCTGGGGCTTGACACAGGGATCAGGGGGCTCTGGGGCTTGACACAGGGATCAGGGGGCTCTGGGGCTTGACCTAAGTATCAGGGGCTCTGGGGCTTGATGTAGGGATCAGGGAGCTCTGGGGCTTGAAACAGGGATCAGGGGGCTCTGGGGCTTGATACAGGGATCAGAGAACTCTGGGGCTTGACACATGGATCAGGGGGCTCTGGGGCTTGACACAGGAATCAGGGGGCTCTGGGGCTTGATACAGGGATCAGGGGGCTCTGGGGCTTGACACAGGGATCAGGGGGCTCTGGGGCTTGATACAGGGATCAGGGGGCTCTGGGGCTTGATACAGGGATCAGGGGGCTCTGGGGCTTGAAACAGGGATCAGGGGGGCTCTGGGGCTTGACACAGGGATCAGGGGGCTCTGGGGCTTGACACAGGGATCAGGGGGCTCTGGGGCTTGACACAGGGATCAGGGGGCTCTGGGGCTTGACACAGGGATCAGAGGGCTCTGGGGCTTGACATCACATCAGGAAGGGAGAGACTACCGTGTGCATTTTGGCGCCTTAGAGCCCAGAGCTCAAGGTGAGAATTCGGGGCTCACTTAGGAGATGGTTGGAGGGATTAGGGTATCAGGGTAAGAGCTCCAAGGACGTCAGGGGAGGTATAAGGATAATCAGGGGCTTCCCATAAGTGGAAGTACGCTCTGCTGAGGGACTCGAATCTGTAGGAAATATGGATTAGTCAACTTGTTCAGCGAGGAATTGGTTCAGCGAGGGATTAGTTCAGCGAGGGATTAGTTCAGAGAGGGATTAGATCAGCGAGGGATTAGCTCAGAGAGGGATTAGTTCAGCGAGGGATTAGTTCAGAGAGGGATTAGTTCGACGAGGGACTAGTTCAGCGAGGGATTAGTTCAGCGACGGATTAGTTCAGTAAGGATTAGTTCAGCGAGGGATTAGTTCAGCGAGGGATTAGTTCCTCTCGAAACAGGAATTATGTATTTTCTGGAGATCCTGTAGTCGTCGGGTCATGTAATAGATGACTACGGAGAACCCTAAAACTGTCAGGGATTAGGATCTGGGGCCAGATTCACGAAGCAGTTACGCAAGTACTTACGAACGCGTACATCTTTCTTCAATCTTTAACGGCTTTGGTTACATTTATTCAACAGTTTACAAGCATGAAAACTTGCCAATCAACTGTTGTTGTTGTTATAAACAGCCTCCTGGTGCTTCGGAGCTCATGAACTGTTTAATAATTGTAAACAAAGCCGCCAAAGATTGAAAAAAGATGTACAGGTTCGTAAGTGCTTGCGTAACTGCTTCGTGAATCTGGCCCCTGAATTTCTTTGGGTACAAATGACTGAGTGGTGAAGATTAAGCCACTCAAGATGTGACAAGGGCATGAATAACCCTGTAAGGGCACACCAGATTAAGCCAAGTCGTGGATATATTGAGGCTGTTGAGGTTGGGATTTGGCCCTTTTTACCACTTACGGGCTATTCCTGCCCGTGCCACCTCTTGTGGCGGCTTAATCTCTATCAACCAATTAATCAATCAGCATCTGGAAACAGCTGGTGTCCAGAGGAACAGTTAAGTTAGAAATTAGGTCACTTCTGGTGACCGAGGAGTTCTTAAGGTAAGGAGTGTGACACATTTGGAAACTGTAGACACACCACAACCGTCCTCTTACAAACTGTAGAGACACCACAACCCGTCCTCTTACAAACTGTAGAGACACCACAACCCGTCCTCTTACAAACTGTAGACACACCACAACCGTCCTCTTACAAACTGTAGAGACACCACAACCCGTCCTCTTACAAACTGTAGAGACACCACAACCCGTCCTCTTACAAACTGTAGACACACCACAACCGTCCTCTTACAAACTGTAGAGACACCACAACCCGTCCTCTTACAAACTGTAGAGACACCACAACCCGTCCTCTTACAAACTGTAGACACACCACAACCGTCCTCTTACAAACTGTAGACACCACAACCGTCCTCTTACAAACTGTAGAGACACCACAACCGTCCTCTTACAAACTGTAGACACACCACAAACCGTCCTCTTACAAACTGTAGACACACCACAAACCGTCCTCTTACAAACTGTAGACACACCACAACCGTCCTCTTACAAACTGTAGACACCACAACCGTCCTCTTACAAACTGTAGACACACCACAACCGTCCTCTTACAAACTGTAGACACCACAACCGTCCTCTTACAAACTGTAGAGACACCACAACCGTCCTCTTACAAACTGTAGACACACCACAAACCGTCCTCTTACAAACTGTAGACACACCACAACCGTCCTCTTACAAACTGTAGACACCACAAACCGTCCTCTTACAAACTGTAGAGACACCACAACCCGTCCTCTTACAAACTGTAGACACACCACAAACCGTCCTCTTACAAACTGTAGACATCACAACCGTCCTCTTACAAACTGTAGACACACCACAACCAGTCCTCTTACAAACTACGTCGGTTTTCGTCCGTATGCACTACGGCCAAAAGTGGCCATATTTTAAGACAATTAAAATTAATGTTAAAATGGTCCCAAAACAGCAAGTTAAGGGTCGTCTGGCAGGTTAGTAGCTCAGGAAGTTCTCCTAAGATTTCGAAACATCATGATAATAGTTAATTGAAAGTTTCCTCTCCTAATCTAACCGAGTAAGCTAGAGGATCCAAAAAAGAAAACGGGACAGTACATTAATTAAGTGGGCCAGTTTCATTTTCTATTACGAGCATTTTTGGCTATAGTGCGCATACGAGGGAAAAGCGACGTAATTAGCAAGAGGATGGGTTGATCGGTGAGTCATTAACCCACCTATGGAAAGCACTCCCCCTCCCCCCATCCCCCAGAGCAGGGGTGAAGATCAGGAAGGGGGTTATGAGGTCACTTATGAGGACTCAGAGCTAGAGTAGTGGAATGGGGAATGGCTAGGGGAGGGTGGAGAGGGAATTGCCAGAAGGATCAAGTAAAGTGTCCATGATGAGCATCAGGGGGACAGGATCAGGTCACTTAAGAGGCAGGATCAGGTCACTTAAGAGGCAGGATCAGGTCACTAGCAGGATTAGGTCACTTAAGACGCAGGATCAGGTCGCTTAAGAGGCAGGATCAGGTCACTTAAGAGGCAGGATCAGGTCACTTAAGAGGCAGGATCAGGTCACTTAAGAGGCAGGATCAGGTCACTTAAGAGGCAGGATCAGGTCACTTAAGAGGCATGATCAGGTCAGTTAAGAGTCAGGATCAGGTGACTTAAGAGGCAGGATCAGGTCACTTAAGAGACAGGATCAGGTCACTTAAGAGGCAGGATCAGGTCACTTAAGAGGCAGGATCAGGTCACTAGCAGGATTAGGTCACTTAAGAGGCAGGATCAGGTCACTTAAGAGGCATGATCAGGTTAATTAAGAGTCAGGATCAGGTCACTTAAGAGGCAGGATCAGATCACTTAAGAGACAGGATCAGGTCACTTAAGAGGCAGGATCAGGTCACTTAAGAGGCAGGATCAGGCCACTAGTAGGATTAGGTCACTTAAGAGGCAGGATCAGGTCACAGGCAGGATCAGGTCACTTAAGAGGTCGCATAACTGGGATTTGAATATAAGTAATGGGTTTAGGACAATTCTAAAGCCTAAAACTAGGAGTTGGGAGAAATTGAAGTGAGGGATTAGGTCAAATCTGTAGGTTAATAGCTATAAGGGAATTACATGAGGATAATTACATCGCTTAAGAAGGACCAGAAGTAAGAATAGTTGATCGTTAGGAGGGAATTAGGTCATTAATGGGGCCCAAGAGCTAGGATAGAAAGGTAAGGTAGATAATCTAGGAGAGATTATCTAATCTATCCTAGATAATCTAGGATATATTATCTATATAATATCGGGTGGATTAGATAGAGCATTTCCCATTTATCTAGGATAGATAAAATCAGGAGAAAACACTGAGCCGTTTCAAGTATACAAGTAAGAAGAGGAAGTATCAGGCTACCTGAAAGAGAAATAATATTATGGGGCGCGAACCACATCAGATATAATGGCCAGGAACTGTAGCAGGGTTCAACAGTTAACAGTATACAGGACTCAACAGTTAACAGTATACAGGGTTCAACAGCTAACAGTATACAGAGACTACTACTAACACACCCGTAACGGAAAGTTATTTAACAAAGCAGTAACTGACTTTATTCTATGAGATAAACCTGCGGTTACAAAGGCATTAAAAAACATTGAAGTCCATCAAAAAGATGACCAAGATGTTAAATACACACAATTCAACATTTAGTTTACAGACTATACAACACAGATCTATAACAACCTAGTTATACAAAACAAAAATTTTGGATTAAAAAAATACAAAATACTAGATTTTGAGACTAGGCTTCAACAGGCAACGAGCCCAAAACTAATTGTTTACAAGCAATTTAACACGGCAAAAAATATCTCCAGTTGTGTTATAAAAGATCTAAATGACTGAGATTCGTGGACTGTTAGTCCTCAGAGTGTGAGGATGTGAGGAGAAGGATGAGGAGGAGCCTGAGATGAGATCAACAAAGCTTCCTCACTATCAGAGCGTATTTTACTCAATGATTTGTACCCCCTTGTACCATAATCAATCCCAAATACACACACACACACACACAACGATGCACATGAAACGAGACTTTTGTTTATATATATGTATGGATTTATATATATATATATATAAATGTATATTCAAAAGGGAAAAATGCATAGAGGGTGAGGTATGTATGTGCTCAATAACTATCAAACCACATTGAGTAAAACGTCAGACGCTGAGTGTGGGTTTATACCACTGTACCCACACACACCCTGATTATTTTGTATATGGGAACCTGTATATATATTAATAAATATATATATATAAATATATATATATATATATATATATATATATATATATATATATATACATATTTATATATATATATATATATATATATATATATATATATATATATATATATATATATGTTTATATATTTATATTTATATATATTGTTATCAAATTATGTCCCTGGTTGAGAACTTGAGGCGTACTAATGATCACTGGATCCTAATTGAACTCCTAACTCGTGTTTGCTTTCGTTAAAAATGCTATCAAAATAAATTTGCAAACAGTTGGCTTAATTATTTTTAATTTTTTTGCCTCGAGTTCTCAGCTCGAAAAAAGACGTTTGATAACATTAATAACATAACCCCCCAGAACATGAGCAATGAACATCAGTATAGTGTCAAACAGTCGCCCTGTTTCAATGATAGAAAAATTAAGATCCTGATGTGCTTTCTAATGATCTATTTACGAAAGAAATATTGCTATGATGGCTTGGGAGAGCGGGCAGATCTTGTTCACTGGAATTTCAAACACTGTCTCAATAATATGCTCGAACCTAAAGATTGTTAATACGTTGCATATAAGCCTCTATCGGGGCTGCTTCGCTATTTGGCTACAGGCATAAGGGGCTGTATCACTATAAGTTTACAGGGATAAGTTAGGATAACGTAACGAGTATTATGGGAGTTTGACAATGATTGTTCTATCCAGTAACCCAAAAGAGAAGCTCCCCATAGGCCTATATCCATCCATAGTCCTTTGCTTAGCCCTTTGCTTTTCGAAACGGTGCAGAACGGTTGAATAAGATGGTGTTACAGAGTTTTATTGCATATGCCGGGGCAAATAGGTTATGAAACCTGCTCAGATTGTGGGAATTTTGACTTTCAAACTGGCTTGGATTGGTGCGCAAGAATGTTGAACAGTTCCTAATGCTAAGAGTTTCGTTATGACGAGATAATTTGCTAGGATAACATGGATCGCTAGGAACTGGCTAAGATAAGATGATCGACGGATCATGCTAGGATAAGTGTGATAGACTGAAAGCTCTTATGGACTATGTTAGGATGTTGGATTCGTTCCCAGAAATTACTGATATATTTAAAATTAAAAATATAACATAAGCAAGTTAAGATATGCAAACAGCTCTAATGTAAACCATTAAACTTAGAAAAGATATATAGAAAACTGTCTAACGAATTCTAAATACTGGCAATGTAATTTTACCCATATTTTAACGAAACAACGCCTACAACTTTTGTCCACTATTATAGGCTGTTTTCTCGAACAATAACATAAATATACTGTGTTCAGTGATATACTTAATTATTTTGGGTACTTTTGTGCACTAAAAACAAAAAAAAAACTTATATATCCGAATCTTTGAGGCGGCAAATTAGAAGGTATTGAATACCTCGCATAGGCTATTAGGCTTTCTGCAACCCTTTTAAATAATGTTCTGGGGGTTCACACGACCCAACAATATAATCAGGGGGGGCGGGAGGAAGTTGGATCTCTCTTTCTCTCTCTCAGACTCCTACCTTGGTGAGGCAAGGCGTGGCTTGGGGAGGGATGTACACACGAAGGCAGGTCTTTAAGGCAAGGGGTAAATATAACGGGCGCTGCATCCCACTGTATATCCGGGGAAGTTGAGACCTGCGCCTACAGGCGATGGAGTGGTTCCTGTAGGGGGTGACATGGCTTAGCAGGTGTGTGTGGTGGGGCAGGTGTGTGTGTGTGTGTTTGGGGGTAGGTGTGTGTGGGGTGGGGTAGGTGTGTGTGAGGGGTGGGGTGTGTGTTGGAGGTAGGTATGTGTAGGGGGGGGGGTAAGTGTGTGTGTGGGGGGGGGGTAGGTGTGTGTGTTGGAAGTGTGTATTGGAGGTAGGTGTGTGTTGGGGCAGGTATGTGTGTTGGAGGTAGGTGTGTGGGGGGGGGTTCAGATACGTGTGTTAGAGGTAGGTGTGTGTTGGGGTAGGCGTGTGTGGGGGGGGGGCAAGTGTGTGTGAGATGTAGGTAGGCTAGTGGGGGGGGGATAGGTGTGTATGTGTTGGGGCAGGTGAGTGTGTGTGGGGGGGGGGTGAGGTAGGTGTGGGGGGGGGGTAAGGTAGGTGTGGGGGGGCGGGGTAGGTGTGTGTGTGTGTGTGTTGGGTAGGTGTCGGTGTGGGGGTAGGTGTGTGTGTGTGTGTGTTGGGGAGGCAGGTGTGTGTGTGTGTGTTGGGGAGGCAGGTGTGTGTGGGGGGGGCAGGTGTGTGTGTTGGAAGTAGGTATGTGTGTGTGTGGGGGGGGGAGGTGAGTGTGTTGGAGGTAGGCGTGTGTGGGGGGGGAAAGGAATGTGTGTGTGGGGGGGGGGAGGTATGTAGGGGGGAAGGTGTATGGGGGGGGAGGTAGGCATGCGTGTGGGGGAAAGTAATGTGTGTTGGGGCAGGTGTGTGTGTTGGAGGTAGGTGTGTGTGTGTTGGTGGCAGGTGTGTATGTTTGGGGAAGGTGTGTGTGTTGGAGGTAGGTGCGTATGTTGGAGGCAGGAGTGTGTGTTGGAGGTAGGTGTGTGTTGGAGGTAGGTGTGTATGTTGGGAGTAGGTGTATGTGTTGGAGGTAGGTGTGTGTTGGTGGTAGGTGTGTGTGTTGGTGTGTGTGTGTGTGTGTGTGTGTGTGTGTGTGTGTGTGTGTGTGTGTGTGTGTGAGTAGTGGAAATTGCGCCAATGACCGACTGTTTTCATTTTTTCCTGGGTTGGTCATTGGTGCAGGGGTATTTTCCATTTTTTTCCTGCCAGCAAGCAACGTCGTAAGGATGTTTTCATTTTTCGTAACATTTATCATCTTCGCCCTTCAAAAAAATATATAATTTTATGAAAAGAAATACTATAAGCCTCCCTCCTCGCTCCTGAAAATTTCGTTCAAGGGGAATAAAAGGCCGGTCCCTGTCATAGCCGAATTTCGTTACCCAGGTGATCCTGCACGGGCATTGCTAATGGTCAATGACGTCACCAGCTAATCGCTCAGTGATCCTGCACAGGCACATTCAAGAGGATTAAAAAGCTGGGGCCAGATTCACGAAAGTACTTACGCAAGCACTTGCGAACGTGTACATCTTTCCTCGATCTTTGACGGCTTTGGTTACATTTATTAAACAGTTTACAAGCATGAAAACTTCTCATTCAACTGTTGCTATTGTTATGAACAGCCTCCTGGTGCTTCGGAGCTCATTAACTGTTTAATAAATGGAAACAAAGCCGCCAAAGATTGAGAAAAGATGTACAGGTTCGTAAGTGCTTGCGTAAGTGCTTTCGTGAATCTGGCCCCTGGTCTATGGCCCGGTCCGTTTTCTTTACCCCAGTGAGTGATTGCTAGTCTTCCAGGTCCAGCCATTTCGCTCAAGGGGGATTAAAAAGCCGGTCTATGAATCGTGTATTTTTCGTTACCCCCCCCCCCCCCCCCCCCCCCCCCCCGGGTGATCCTGCACGGGCATCGCTAATGGTCAATGACGTCATCGGCTAGCCGGTCTTCAACTTGCCTGGGGTCAGTCCCCAGGCATAGGGCATTAAAAGGTCGGTCCCTGTCATAGCCGAATATCGTTACCCCGGCCACCCTGCACAGACATCGCTAATAGTCAATGACGTCACCCAGTCTTCATCTTCCCTGAATGAGTTAGTTTACTGTAATAACATATTTAAACCCACGTTCTTAATGTTTCCCATTTTCAAAATTCATTTTATTGATAACATCAAATATTAAACATAAGGAATGAAATTGCACAAGGCCTTTTGCTAGATCTATTTACTTCCAATCTATGACAACCAAAACATCAACTAACGCTATTAGATAAAGAGAAGTAGACCTATTCCCACTTATTACCCCCCTTTTCTCTCCATCTATACATTCAATCACGCCACTCTGTCAATATTCAGAAGGACCTATATGCTCACCTTACTTATATATGAAGTATCCAGCCAAGAATCGTTTATTGAGCATAGGAATAGATGAAATCCGTCATTACCCATTCGTACGAAACAAGGGAGCAACACAGAGCGTGAACTATCATATATCACAGCGTTCACCCCTGTTACCGAACCAGTATTTACCCAGTTTTTTTTCCTAAACCTAAAACTTATCCAATTTATACCCATTGTTTTGTGTTCTGTCTAGTGTTGATACGTTTAATAGCCTATTAATATCCCCCCTTGCCATATCCATTCTCTAACACCTGTATTGTCACCCCTATTTCTTCTTCGCCTTTCTAGAGAATGTAATTTAAGCTTTGACATTCTTTCTTCAAGAATTATTATCGAACATAGGGCTAATAAAAATGAAAACTCACTATCATCCATTTGTATGAAAACAGTCCCCCCCCCCCCAGGCATAGTGACTTCAATAGAGGATTCAGTTGTAATCCAAATATTGCTACTTCCCTTGTGCACATCTCACATTCGCTCAAAAAACATGCCTCCCACACCTGACTACAGTCAGGTGTGGGAGGCATATAACAAATCAAAAATACTTATTCAGTGTACAAAAATATGAACTACATTGAGTAAAAAAACGACTTCACATATCGAAAATAAGGCCTTCTGCAGTTACCTTCATTCTGATATTCTAATCCCTAATGCGGTTTGATTCACCAATCAGTAGAAAGCTTTTAGCCGACATTCCACATGTGGTTCCTGGGAGGATCACACATTAGTGCAATCTTTTAATCGCTCTCAATACCTCAACTGTACTCTGTGACATCACATGCGATGTTCTGGTGCCTTGCTCGTATTTTCGCTCATAGCTCATATTTTATGTTATTCAATTCATGAACCCAATCAAATCAACCTGACCTAACCATTATAAAAACAAAAACATTTTTTCAGACCCATTTTTGTTTAGCGACGTCACAAAAAGCTGCCTAGTATAGGGATAGGGTATTGTTAACCATTAGCAAATAGGTGTTAAGGCACCACGGTAACCTGACTTTTCAAACTGGGTGTGATGCATAATGAGGCATTGGCAGCGTGTGTAATTATATAGTATATTTATTGTTATTATTAAAAAATGGCAACACTATCCATCCCCACCTAACCTAATCAGAGATTAAGAATATACATTTAGTCAACCACAGCTCAAATCATTGTATTATGCAGAGATGAGTTCAAAACTAAAATAGCAACCCAAATATCGTACTGCAATTTGAGCAGAATCGTACGTCTGGCAGTATAGCAGGTGAGCTGAACATAAAGGTAACTGCAGAAGGCCTATTGGCCCACACAAGGCAGCTCCTATATATATCCACCCAATCTCATTCATATATATGTCCTACCAGTGCTTAGAACAATCAAGGGAACTCCATACCCGACATTAGTTTGCAATAATAGATTATAATAAATAGCTCACATTCTGGTTTGTTTACACATCAGCAATTATGAAACACTGTAGCTAGATATCGTACTATAATCCGCAAGTAGTTACCGTACATCTGGCAGCTCAGCGGATTAGTAGCTGTGTTCATAGGCTAGTCAACTGTCCTCACATCCATCAAGTAGCTATCCAAATGTCACACTGCAATTCATCCCACTAGCATCTCAGCTGGATGCTGGCCACTATATTCATAAGCTAATCATTTCTACACCTCAAAATTCCTAATCTTGCTATGCAAATCAGCTAACTTGTTTCTTAACCAACAGTCACAAATACAAGCATACATACCTACACGCACTGCACAACCCATATATTCATAGAGAATAGCCTAGTTTTTGCTACAATTTCCCCTTAATCAGATGTAATCTATGCCATACACAGAAAATACAGCATTTACACACCAAATATGTCATTTATGCATGAAATATATTATTTACACACATAATGTCATTCACACACAAAATATGTCATTTATAGACAAAATATGTCATTTTCACACAAAATATGTCAGTTGCACGCAAAAATATACCATTTACACAAATATTGCACGTGAACTCAAAGTATAACATTTACCCAACGTATTGTATTTGCACAAATATGGCAAATTGCTTATACATTTAGACAATCAAAATGCGCTTTTGCTAAAATTACACAATTTCACGAACATAATTTTTATAAAATACCCCACACATTGTTTAATAAACCAAAATAAACTCACACTCGCACATGAAGATCTAATTTTCTGATTGCATATAGAGAACTTACAAAAATACACAATTTCTACACAAAAGTACAGTTGCACCAGTTCCACTTCAGCAAATTAAAAACACAACTTACGTAAATGCACTATTCGCACAAAACGATTATAAAACATGGACATTTATTACACAAATTGTGTAATTATTACACATTGTTATGACCCTAGGTTCCTCAGTTGGAAACCAGAGGTCAAATTGAGCTAAATAAACTACTTTATATGTGGGACGCTTGGAGATGTTTGTCTGTTTGTATCTTCCCTGCCAGACGTAAGACGATTCTTGTTTCTCACAGAGCACTTATAGACTGAGCTTGTGGTTGATTATTAAATAATAAAATAGGCACCAACTATGTTTACAAATGATTAGAAAGTATTAGTAAAGTAGATCTGAGTAAACTTGGATATAGGGCTGCTGTACGATTAGCTGAGTAGTCGGCCGGCAGCGAGTCAGCTGAGGAAGCTGGAGACGATCGCCCTTCTCTGGCTGGCGTTCGTGGTGTCAAGAACTTTCCTGAGTTGCTCTGCACTCCTCTACCATTCCTCCTACTTCTTTCCCTTACCTTAAGTTCCAGTAACCACTAAGATAAGTACTGTGCATTTAATTGTGCCTACTCTGGGATTGTAAGATTTGTGTAGACCTTGGGTAGTATTTGCCAGTGGTTTGGGTACCCCTAATTGTTGTGTTGTGTTAGGGTACCCCACGTGGTCTCACTACCCCAAGCTGCCTCAAGCTTCAAGTTCTTCACTAGTAAACTTTACCTTAGCTTGTGCTCATTGTAAAACCTTGTATCCTGCCTATGTGGACCAATGCTCTTAACGTAAGATAGTGTGGTAAAGTAATTATTGTTATTGGTGTGAATGTATGTGGGGGGTTGTTAAGGGGTTAATAAATAAGTAAGTTAGTATTAAAAGAGTATCCATTCTTCCTGTGTAGGAGACCTATGATCTACCTCTAGGCTGACATTGTCTTGTAGCCAATTAATTATTTACTCTTATATGTTTCTTGGGGGCCGGGTCTTTACGATCTCCATTACTTTGGTTACATCTTGATGCTAACTTCAGACCCTACACTAAATTAATACTAGATCCCCTATAGCAGCACATTTTAAGTTATAACACACATCTTTGCACAGTTAATACAAGCAAACTTGTTATATAATTACATAACTTGCGCAATGACAATCAATACACAACAGGTGTAAATACACAATTCCTCCAAATACAATTACACAATATATGCAATTAATACACAACTTGCATAAATATTATACATCTTACATAATTATTATTATTACACAACTTGCATAAATACAATCAAATATCCAGTACAAAATATATACAATACATAACTAGCCAGTAGCGTACTTTATGACCCAGAGCGTCCCAAAGCGGAGGAGAGCCTCTGGACCGAACTCAGTCACAGTCAAAAAGTATGTGTGATATCCGTAGAATGGGACCGGGTACGTCAGGGGGGACGTTCTGGTAAAATGTATGGGATGTTGTGGGTCATGTAGGTAAAATGTGTGTGTGTATGGGTAAGAGGGGAAGGGTGGGATAAGTAATGGGAAAGGTATACATCAACCAGTTGATAGTGTGAGAGAGGGAGGGAGGAGGGGGGGGGGGTGTGCTCCCAAATGGTGTGGGACGGGCAGGGGCATGTGGGACGTTGTGGGTCATGTAGAGGGGGCAAGTCTTGAACTCTGTGATTTTTTTCCCCTCCGCTGATGATGGGGTGACAGCTGATGATGAGGTGGGGAGGTGTTGGCTCGCTAACGTGTTGAATGATGCAATGCTAATGGTTCAAGATCCTTGCTGTTTACATTTTTGGTTGCTGCAGGTCTAAGAGCTAGCAAGCAGGCTTTGAACAAGCGAATTTAAAACCACAGACTGTTATGTGTGTATCCTATGCATGTGTGTGTGTTCAAAAAAAAAAAAACGCACCACTCGCTCACGGCTCATTGGAAAGGATCGGGTGTTTCAAGACACGAACAAATGTTAACCCTCTTAGTAGATCTCCGATGTACACCACTGAGAGAGAGAGAGAGTCTATCTAGTTAGCTTGAAAGTGTAAACTCTACTTTTTAAAAACAAACAAACAAAAATATTGAAGACCCACTTACTACCACTGATTTGATTTGATAGAAAGAAAAAAAATTGAAGACTGGTAAGCATCTTTTAAAATGTAAAAAAATGTTTCCCTTATTCAGTAAACGCTTACCTACTGACTTTGACTAAATTTACTGAGTGATGCTAGCACTGATTTGATTTCATAGAAAAAAAAAATGAAGACTGGTAGGCATCTTTTAAAATGTCTTTCAGTCTCCGTGGTGCAGTGGTAAGACACTTGCCTGGCGTTCCCCGAGCGCTTTGTCATGAGTTCGTATCCTGGCCGGGGAGGATTTACTGGGCACAAATCCTAAACTGTAGCCTCTGTTTAACTCAACAGTAAAATGTGTACTTGGTTGTAAAAACGATTCTTCGCGGCGGGGATCGTATTCCAGGGACCTTCCCAAAACACTACGCGTACTAGTGGCTGTACAAGAATGTAACAACTCTTGTATATATCTAAAAAAAAAAAAAAGTAAAAAAAATTTCCCTCATTCAGTAAACGCTTACCTACTGACTTTGAGTTTACTGAGTGATGCTAGCACTGATTTGATTTGATAGAAAAAAATTTGAAGACTGGTAGACATCTTTTAAAATTTAAAAAAGGTTTCCCTCATTCAGTAAACGCTTACCTACTGACCTTGACTGAGTTTACTGAGTGATGCTAGCACTGATTTGATTTGATAGAAAAAATTTGAAGACTGGTAGACATATTTTTAAATGTAAAAAAAACCAGCATTGAATGTAATGAAACACCATTTTCTGGGTGAGACCCGGAGGCTCCTCGGAGCTTTACCAGGCTGATATGCTAATGTCAGACTTTGGCATTAGTCATGTGTATGGAGTTCTAGGGCCTACCAGGGACCACGGCCAGAACCTGGACCCCCTCAGAGAGGCAAGGGGAGCAATGGCCTATATTTATTTATTTATTTATTTATATATATACAAGAAGGTACATTGGGTTTGTGAGAATACATTGAATAGTACAGTATTTACAATCTTGTAAAGCCACTAGTACGCGCAGCGTTTCGGGCAGGTCCTTAATCTAACAGATAATTTTAAGTAGGTAATTTCTATCAGAATTGATAAATGATAACAAATACATTGCAAGAGAAAAATGAGATGAGAGAGCTTAGTAAGTATATTAAAGCACATTGTTATATTAAAGCTCTGATTGATTACATTGACAGCTTGATTGGTAATTTAAACAAGATTAATAGACACCATACAGCAGATTGACAGCACATATAAGACAGCAATGATCACAATGGTAAAGATGCTCAGATTAGGTGCATAAAGATTGGGAGATTGGGTAGCAATAGATACAGATAAACAAGATTAATAAACACCATACAGCATATTGGCAGCACATATAAGAAGACAGCAATGATCACAATGGTAAAGATGTTCAAATTGGGAACATAAAGGTTGGGAGATTGGGTAGCAATAGATACAGTGCAATTTTAAGGCAAAAGGTGAAAAACTATGAAGATGAAATTAGGTACTTTTTAGTATTGATTTTGAATGATGTAAAAGTTGGACAGCTTTTCAATTCAATAGGGAGTGAGTTCCATAAACTGGGTCCCTTTATTTGCATAGAGTGTTTACACAGATCAAGTTTAACTCTGGGGATATCAAAGAGATATTTATTTCTGGTGTGGTGATAATGGGTCCTATTACATCTGTCCAGGAAGAGTTTCAGAGCAGGATTTGCATTTAAGAACAGGGTTTTGTAAATGTAGTTGACACAAGAGAATTTATGGAGTGAGATTATGTTTAGCATATTTAGGGAGTTAAACAAGGGGGCTAAGTGTTGCCTGAAAGCAGAATTTGATATTATTCTGATAGCAGATTTTTGCTGGGTGATGATGGACTTGAAGTGGTTTGCAGTGGTTGAACCCCATGCACAGATACCATAGTTGAGATAGGGATAGATTAGTGCATAATATAGAGAGATGAGAGCAGAGTTTGGTACATAATATCTGATTTTGGAGAGTATACCAACTGTTTTAGAGACTTTCTTAGTTATGTGCTGTATGTGGGTACTGAAGTTGAGTCTCTTGTCTAGGAATAGGCCAAGAAACTTTCCATCATTTTTATTGCTAATGTTTACATTGTCTATCTGAAGCTGAATTGCATTTGTAGATTTGCTTACAAATAAGATGTAGTAGGTCTTTTCTATGTTAAGTGTTAGTTAGTTTGTATAGAAACCCCCATGTGGTTAGAAGCATTCTATGTCTGCCATCGGCCGGGTCAAACATCCAAAAAGGTAAGCATTCCAAAACAAACCCCTATTCTGGTTCCAATTGCTACCAAAAACCGAACTAGTGGATAGAACTCCCGAACAGAAAACAAGCAAATTAGTATGACATCACCGCGCCGCTGTCTGCGCAGCTCCCCCCTCCCCGGAATGGGGAAGGGGGAGCCCCAGACCTCTCACGCCGGCTATCCACCCATCAGTTCTGAGGCTGGATGTCAAAACACGCAAAAAAACTGCCGACCGGAGGGAGGGAGGGTTGCCAGGGAGCCTCCAGATTTTACCCAAAAAATGGCGTTTCATTACATTCAACGCTGGGTTTCTAGGGGGAGCCCCGTCGGCTCCCCGGAGCTAACTACCCACAGAGGAAGGTTAAAGGGAAGGAACCGGGAGGCAGATACCGTGCACCCCTCAACGGAAGCGAGACAACTGGCAGCCAACGCCAACCCAAGGCGCCACAGGTAGAAAAAGGGCCCGGGAACAACACGAAACAATGAGCAGCATTAAGGCCCCTGTACGAACACCAAAAATCCGTGCCCGAATGAGAGCAAAGACACGCCGCCTAGACGGCAGCAAGAGCAGTGAAGCCACGAATGCCACGGTCATGTGGAAAGAACACAGGCAGGCTAGCCGCAAGAATACGGCTGACAACCCGAGACACCGTCACCCGTGAACAGGGAAGAACGGAACCAGATCAGCTCAAAGCACGCCCTGGACATAAAGGCCGTGGCACGCAAAGAACAGCAGAGGGCCGCCACTGAACACAAAACACGACACACCCCCAGCCCGACCAACCAAGCACCAACAACCCAAAAACCCCTCCGGAACGCAGCAGCCCCAACCCGTGCCAGAAAAGATGGAGACTTTTGCCATCGAACAACCAAAACGCCAAAACCGAAGGCGCAGAAAAACCCCTGCGGAGGAGCAAGAAGCCCAGCGACCCGACCCCCCCAGAGGCAAATGCCAACAGGAAAAAGAGCCGACGAAAAAACAAACCGGAACCGAAGGGGCACCACCAACCGAGGAGAAGACCGAGCACGCTGACTAGAGACCAGGACTGTGCAAGCGGCGCACGAACAGGCCGGAGGTGAAACAACGCATGAGACAGCTTACTAATGGTGCAGAAGCAACACCAAGACCGAAAGCAAGCCCAAGCGGCTCCGCCAGCAACGAGGCGACAGTACGTGGCAAGACGACGGCCCCCAACCCCCACCAGAAAAAACCAAGCCGACGCTAACAACAGCAGCCACCTAAGAAGGGACAGGAGGAAAAGAAAGGACCGCCAAAATACCCCATACTGCCACCAAGAAGAAGTATGCAGGTGGGACACCTACCACGAAGCCACCAGCCCACCAACCGGAGGTGAGACACGTGAGGCAGAACGTAAGCAGCCCCGACAAGGCACCTCCGAGCCCAGTCAAAGGCGGAGCCGCGGGAAGATCTCGGGCGCGACCACCAAAGCCCAGGAGGCACAAAGGAGATGGAACGTCTGCCGAACAGAAAGCTCCCCAATGCAAGCAAGCCTGCCAGGGGATCAGAAACGACGGGTCCGACGCGAGACATTGCAAGACCCTGAAAAACCAACCGGCAAGGAAAGCCAGGAAAACCGAAGAAGGCGTAAGGGTTGCCACCAGAACAGTACCCGAACAAAGGGGTACGAGCAACGAAAACAGACCAAGACACATAAGGCTGAAATAACACCCAAGAAGCCAAGAAACGCACGAAGAACACCCCTGCGGCAGAGGAGGAAACAAAGGGAATGCACAAGGAAGGGAAGCGGTAGAAACCGACCCCCCCCCCCCCGCCCCTATAGCAGCAAGAGCAGGCAAAACCGACCAAAGGAGATGCCAGGGAAGCTACTGGGGTAAAGCAGGATAAAAGAGCCAAAGCTTAAACCCCAGGAAACAACCAGGGGTGGACAATCAGGCAGAGACAGAACCCCACACACATAGTAGGGCCAAGCCAGGGACCCGAAGATTGCGAAAAATAACAAACCCGCAGACGCAAACCCTAGGCACAAAACAGCAGCAAAGTGCCACACCACAACCGGCCACAGGAACAAGAACACGCCACCGCGAAACACGTTACCAATGCACACATGCAGCAGCAACATGCTCCACCGCAACATATAAGTAGCAACTTGTCTCTGCAAAGGTAGAGAACGGTGCAGGCAGACCCCAGACAGGGCCAACGGAAACACGACAGAACCCAGCAGGCCCCGGAACCTGCATACCCGGCGACCGACGGCGGAGATACCAGCCCGATACCTGCTGGATGGGGTTCAGGGAGTTCATTTACTCCCCATGCCCGGCCCGAGGCTAGGCTTGACATGTGAGAGGTTGGCCCACCAGGCTGTTGCTTGGAGCAGCCCGCAGGCCCACATACCCACCACAGCCAGGATGGGCGGGAACCTTTATTCGCAAACAGGCTAGTGTTCCTTGAAAGTCCTCGGATGTACCAGCAATATGGCGGATGCTTTCAGGTAGGACGTGTAACAACCACAGACCTCTGATGGTTATACAGTGTTCCCCAACTGTGCCTATGGCACCACTGCGCTCCACTGGTACTATCCCGCAAGTTCTTCCATATAGGCAGGAGCCAAGAGTCAGAGCTCAAACCCCGCAAGCACAAGAGTTAGGAGTGAGGAACTAATACAGAGATTCAGGACATCCATTGAATGAGTTAAGAGCAAAGGAGGAATCCCGATCATATGTGGCATTCTTCCAAGAAAGAGAGTGGGAAATGAATGGATGTCGAGGGCACTTGGTGTCAATTGCCGGCTGGAAAGATATTACAAATCAAATGCAATATCTTTCATAGACAACTGGGAACACTTCTATGGAAGAAATGAAATGTATATTCGTGATGCGATGCATCTATCGAGGACTGGGGTTGTTGTTGTTGCGAACTCGTTGGAACCAGTGGTTAAAGGTGTTTGTTTGGATTTAAACTGTTAGTAGATAGTGGTATGGGAATTGATTTGGAGGAAGGAGGTAATAAAAGTATGTGTTTGTGGGAGAAAGGAATTGGCAAAATGATCAGGGGAAAGAGAAGGGCCTCAAAATATCAATTCACTTAGGGTATATTACACTAACAGTAGAAGTCTAAGAAATAAAATTAACGAATTAAATGCTCTTGTCTGCATAGAAAAATAGATATGATTGCACTTACCGAAACGTGGATGAATGTAGAAAATAGAGAACTATTAGCTGAATATCAAAAAATGGATTTAAACTATTTCACACAGATCGATATATTAGACGAGGAGGGAAAGGGGGGGGGGGAATAGCCATATATGTTAGGGACAATTTGAAATGTTGTCTCAAAGAGGGAATCAAAACTGAGCCACACACAGAAACTATATGGATAGAATTAAACGAAAAAGCCAATAATATTATAATTGGAGTTATATATAGGCCACCAAATTTAGACAGAATGGAAGCAAAGCATCTATGAGATGATATATCTAGAGCATCTAGATCTAACAGTATTTATGTCATGGGTGACTTTAATTTTAGTGGAATAAACTGGTTGAACAAAACAGGGAATAGTGAAGCAGAAGATTTTCTAGAATTAATTGACAATTGCTTTCTTACGCAACACATTAAGGAACCAATGCGGGAAAATAATATTTTAGATTTAGTGTTAAATAACAGGGAAACACAAATTAATGGCATCAAAATAGGGAGTGAGCTAGGGAACAGTGATCACAAAGAAATCAGATTTAGCATAAAATGGAATAGACCTGTAGGAGAAAATTCTGTTAAAGTGCCAGATTTTCGAAAAGCTGATTTTAATAGCCTAAGAAATTTTTTGGGTCAAATTGATTGGAACGTCTTGGGCATGGGGTGTGGGCCGGTCTTGGAGTGAGACGTGAACCTAGCAATAGGTGACGTAAAAGGGCATTTCGATATGGATTCAATATATAACTTATTTAAGAATATTCTAAACAAAGCACAGGAACGTGGTATACCATACAAATTGAACAGATCGAATACTAATGACCCAAAGTGGATAACAAAGAATTTGAAGAACCTTATAGGTAAAAAGAGAGCTTGGTACAATAGGATGAAGAATGGGGAAGTCACTTTAGAACAGTCATTCGTACAATTGGTTAGAAATATTAAAAAAGAGATAAGGAAAGCAAAAAGAAACTATGAAGTTCGCATAGAAGGGCAAGCAAAGACAAATCCTAAAAGTTTTTTTTCAGTTATATCGAACTAAGACTAGGGAAAGGATAGGTCCATTAAAAACTGAGACAGATCAAATAATGGATAATGACGAGATGAGTAGTATTTTTAACAAATATTTTATATCTGTATTTACTAAAGAGGAACTTAACATATGAAGGCATACTTAACAATATGCCTTCAGCCGAATAAGTCTATGTGGGTGGGGACGATGACAAGTTGACTAGTTTAGCAGTTACCAGGGAGGATGTAATTAAACAAATAGTAAAACTAAAACCAAACAAATCCCCAGGGCCGGATGAAGTGTTTGCCAGGGTGCTTAAAGAATGCAGAGAGGAGCTTTCCGAGCCCCTGTCTACCATATTTAATAAATCAATAGAGTTAGGCAGAGTGCCAGAAATGGAAGATAGCTAATGTGGTACCAATTTTTAAGAAAGGAGATAGATCACTTGCGTCAAACTATCAACCAATCAGCCTAACGTCTATTGTGGGAAAGTTACATGAAACGATAATTGTAAATACAATTCGCCTTCATCTTGAAAAGCATAAATTAATAAATGAGCAGCAACATGGTTTTACAAATTACCGTTCATGTTTAACAAATTTGCTATCTTTTTATTCCAGCATAGTTGAGGCAGTTGATAGTGGTAAGGATTGTGATGTTGTGTACCTTGACTTTAGCAAAACTTTTGATACAGTGCCACATGAAAGACTAATTAAAAAAATAGAGGCTCATGGTATTGGGGGTGCTATATTAAGTTGGATTAGGGCATGGCTATTCCAAAGGAAACAGAGAGTTAGTATAAATGGGGTTCAGTCAGAGTGGGATAATGTTGTTAGTGGAGTGCCTCAAGGCTCTGTCCTGGGCCCTCTGTTGTTTATAATATATATAAGAACATAAGAACAAAGGCAACTGCAGAAGGCCTGTTGGCCCATACGAGGCAGCTCCTATTTATAACCACCCAATCCCACTCATATACATGTCCAACCCATGCTTGAAACAATCGAGGGACCCCACCTCCACAATGTTACGCGGCAATTGGTTCCACAAATCAACAACCCTGTTACTGAACCAGTATTTACCCAAGTCTTTCCTAAATCTAAACTTATCCAATTTATACCCGTTGTTTCGTGTTCTGTCTTGTGTTGATACTTTTAATACCCTATTAATATCCCCTTTGTTATGTCCATTCACCCACTTGTAAACCTCTATCATGTCACCCCTAACTCTTCGCCTTTCCAGTGAATGCAACTTAAGCTTTGTTAATCTTTCTTCATATGAAAGATTTATAATTTGGGGAATTAACTTAGTCATCCTACGCTGGACACGTTCAAGTGAATTTATATCCATTCTATAATATGGCGACCAAAACTGAACTGCAAAATCTAAATGGGGCCTAACTAGAGCAAGATATAGCTTGAGAACCACACCAGGTGTCTTGTTACTAACGCTGCGATTAATAAATCCAAGTGTCCGATTTGCCTTATTACGAACAATTATGCATTGATCCTTTTGTTTTAAATTCTTAATAATCATAACTCTCAGATCCCTTTCGCAATTCGACTTCGCAATCTCAACACCATCTAGCTCATATCTTGTAACCCTATCATCATTACCTAACCTCAGAACTTTACATTTATCAGCATTAAACTGCATCTGCCAATCCTTCGACCATTTCAAAACCCTATCTAGATCAACTTGAAGTGATAGTGAGTCCTCCTCCGAATTAATTTCCCTACCGATTTTCGTATCATCGGCAAATTTGCAAATGTTGCTACTCAAACCTGAATCTAAATCATTTATATATATTATAAACAACAGAGGTCCCAGGACAGGGCCCTGAGGCACCCCAATTACAACATTTTCCCACTCTGACTTGACTCCATTTATACTAACTCTCTGTTTCCTTTGGTATAGCCATGCCCTAATCCAGCTTAATATAGCACCCCCAATACCATGAGACTCTAACTTTTTAATCAGTCTTTCATGTGGCACTGTATCAAAAGCTTTGCTAAAGTCAAGGTACACAACATCGCAATCCTTACCACTATCAACTGCCTCAACAATGCTAGAATAAAAAGATAACAAATTTGTTAAACATGAACGGCCATTTATAAAACCATGTTGCGACTCAATTATTAATTTATGTTTTTCAAGATGAAGACGAATTTTATTTGCTATTATAGATTCGAGTAACTTTCCCACAATAGACGTTAGGCTAATTGGTCGATAGTTAGACGCAAGTGATCTATCTCCTTTCTTAAAAACTGGTATCACATTAGCAACTTTCCAAAACTCTGGCACTCTGCCTGACTCTATTGATTTATTAAATATGGTTGACAGTGGGTCACAAAGCTCCTCTTTGCATTCTTTAAGCACCCTGGCAAACACTTCATCCGGCCCTGGGGATTTGTTTGGTTTGAGTTTTACTATTTGTTTAAGAACATCCTCCCTGGTAACTGCTAAACTCGTCAACCTGTCCTCGTCCCCACCCACATAGACTTGTTCGGCTGAAGGCATATTGTTAAGTTCCTCTTTAGTAAATACAGATACAAAATATTTATTAAAAATACTACTCAACTCTTCATCACTATCTGTTATTTGACCTGTCTCAGTTTTTAATGGACCTATCCTTTCCCTAGTCTTAGTACGATATAACTGAAAAAAACCCTTTAGGATTTGTCTTTGCTTGCCCTGCTATGCGAACTTCATAGTTTCTTTTTGCTTTCCTTATCTCTTTTTTTAACATTTCTAACCAGTTGTACGAATTCCTGTTCTAAACTAACTTCCCCATTCTTAATCCTTTTGTACCACGCTCTCTTTACGTATAAGGTTTTTCAGATCTTTTGTTATCCACTTTTGATCATTAGTATTCGATCTATTCAATTTATATGGTATACTACGTTCCTCGGCTTTGCTTAGAATATTTTTAAATAGGTTATATTTTGAATCCACATCGAAATCCCCTTTTCCGTCACCTGTCGCTGGGTTCACGTCTAGCCCGCACCCCATCCCCAAGACATTCCAATCTATTAAGCTCTGCCTTTCCTTTCCAAAGGTTTTTTATTTTTATTTTTATTTTTATTTTTTGTTTGTCATCTTTGCCTGTTTTTTACTCTTAATTATTTGGTCTTAGTTAATCCCCTTGTCACTAAACCTAGGGCTGTTTATTACCCTGTTATATTTAAAGTAACTTGGTATTTGTTTCTTGTTATCATTTATTGGAATTAATTAACACTCTAAAGCGCGCTGGACCCCATGAAAAAAACTAGTGCATTGTGCGCGCGGCGTTTTGGGCTCTGGAGCGTAAACACCAAAAAGTGTGTAATCTTTTCACTCTCCTGACACCAATTCTCAAGCTACGTATTTCATTTTGATATCAATGTGTTGGCAATAAAATTCTCTACAAGATCATATGTATAACATGTCACCAAAGCATTAGCTATCTCACCACGAAATAAATAAAACGTAGATCACTCGCCGTACGCCCAAACAGTAACAAAATGTTCATACTCTTTTGTTTGTTGTCAGCTCCACATTAGTCCTACAGCGTTATATTTTATATCACTGAACTCGCAATAAAATTCCCTACACAGACATATGCATATAAATGTAGAATCATGATCGCGGGCCACAGCAAGAGTGTGTGAAGTGGGCGATTACCCTCGTTGTCAACAACTCAATAGTCTCTCCTCTAAGTTACAATAAAATGCCGTTTTCTCAAATAGGCCATGTGCCTATTAGAGAAAACGAAAATTTAATGGCAAACATTTTCATACTAACCCCAAGTCGATGGAATAAGAATTTTATTTTATATGTTTTTTTTTTTAGATCGGCCAGCTATTTACGGCGCGGTTGCGGAACCCGTTAGCCGAGTGGGCCGTATATTTACGGTCCGGTTGCGTTAAAGTGAAGTATGATTGTATAATTGTTTATATAAGCATCTACCTCAGTATCATAGTAAAATCTTCCACATGAATATACTCTCACCCTGTTTATTTTTACACTTAGATTTATATTAGAGTAAATTTCAAGATTTAATTAGATTTACATGTCATCTTTTTTTTTTCTCTCGGAATTATCTATTTGAGCTCACTTTGTTTTCTTAGTTTCATACCAATTATAGGATTTTAATTAACCATTACTAAGCTAATTATCTTCAAGATCATTTTACTTTATGATTATTATTTTTCTTATTATTTTTTTATTTTACATTTATATTGTCAGTCTCTACTGATTTTTTTGTTTTTTATTTTATGTAACTTCTGTGTCCTCCCTGGCTATCTATTGGATCTTTATTTTACTTCTAAATTGTTACTATTTTATTGTATTTGCTTTTATTCTTGTGTTTTGCTCTATCGTGTATCTTGTATAGTGATCCCTCTGCATCTCTATGCACACTGATATTGATCCTGATCAAAATCTTCTGTCTCATATCTACACCAACCAGCACATTGATCATCATTATTGCAAGTATTTCACAGCACACCAGGCTAAAGACAAACTCCAAAACAGCACCTGTTTATCAGTTTACAACCAAAATGTTAGATCACTTGGTAAACATTTTGACGATATAAATGCATTACTCACAGCACTAGGTACTAACTTATCGTTCATTATTTTAACAGAAACTTGGCTAAATAAAGACTATACCCAACTCTACAACTTAGCTGGTTATAAAGCCATTCATAACTGTTGGTCTAATAAAAAAGGTGGTGGCACAGCTATATATTACCGAAATACATTTATCTGCAACAGTGTTATTAGTGACAGAGATGACTACTGTGAATATACTTTTGCTCAGTTTACAATTAAATCCCTTAAATCCTCTTTGACTATTGGAGCCATCTATAGATTTCCCAATACTAACATAGCTTCTTTCTCAGATAACCTAAGGAATCTTATTATAAACAACAATCTCAACAAAAACCACATCATTCTGGGAGGAGACTTTAATATTGACCTGGGTCAACAAAATTGCTCTCAAGTTGACTATTTCCTTAACAGCATGAACTCCTGTATGCTAATCCCCACAATCACCAAACCTACCCGAGTCACTCAAACATCAGCCACGACCTTGGACCACATATGGACAAACATAACAGCTCCCCCTTGTATCTGGTATAATCTACGACAGAACAACTGACCACTATCCTACCTTTCTCATAGCGAACATGGACATAACACCACCAAAAAGCAAGAAACTTTCATTTAGGCTACACAGTGAATCAGCTTTAAGATATCTTACAGATGCACTTCACAATATTAACTGGGATTCTGAATTCAATAATACCCAGGATATAAATTCATTAGCTAACCTCTTCCTCTCCGAAACTCTAAGCCTCTACAACCTTCATTGTCCCCTTCTTACCAAGCAAGTAACTGACAAAAGATTAAACAATCCATGGCTCACAAGTGGCATTCTCAACTCAATCAACAAGAAACATGAATATGAAAAGAAACTTAGGATTGGCCTAGTTTCAAAGGAAGTAGCTAAAAGGTACTCATCAATGCTTACCAGTATCATAAGAAAGGCAAAACTTGCATATTATGTGAATAGATTCAATGAAGCAAAAGGCAACATGAAAAGCACTTGGAAAACAATCTCTAGTATCCTAGGAACTAAACAAAACTATCACATAAAACTCAAATAAAAACAAATATCAAATAAAACTCTACAAGGATGGGGATATACTGTCAACTGATTTAGAAATGGCAAATGAATTTAATAGTTTCTTTTCATCGGTTGGTACTAATCTTGCCAGTAAAATCCCACAGATTCAGACACATATTAACACATATCTCTCAGGCAGCTATCCAAACTATCTTCTCCTTTCACCAATCAGCCCGGCAGATGTTGTGTCCATCATACACTCTCTAAAAACCAAGTCAGGGAACACCAGTGAAATTCCATCCATTGTATACAAGAGAGCCTCCCATGCTCTTGCCCCACACATAGCCCTACTGTTCAACAAATCTATAGAGTGTCACACTTTCCCTGATATCTTCAAAAAAGCAAGAGTAACGCCAGTCCATAAAGGAGGCAATCCGGCGGACATAAACAATTATAGACCAATATCAAATCAACCCATTCTATCAAAAATATTTGAAAAAATGATTTACAAACACCTCTATTCCTACCTCGTAAAATTCGACATACTCAGCCCCTGCCAGTTTGGCTTCCGGTCCCAAAAGAGCACCAACGATGCAATCATTAGTCTCCTTGACGTAATCTACTCAGCCCTTGACAAAAATGAGTTTCCGCTTGGACTCTTCATTGACCTAAGAAAAGCCTTTGATACTGTTAATCACAACTACCTCTTACTTAAACTCCAGCATTATGGAATCCAAGGCCTTGCCCTTGACTACATCCGATCCTATCTTAGTGACAGACACCAATATGTAACCATCAATGATACAACTTCTTCCACTCTACCAATTACCGTTGGAGTGCCATAGGGCAGTATCTTAGGACCTCTTCTATTTCTTCTATATATCAACGATCTGCCTAATGTCTCTAATATTCTCAAACCTATATTGTTTGCTGACGATACTACCCTTATCTATTCAGACCTCAACCCACATACACTAAATAATGTTGTGAATAATGAATTAAAAAAAAGTCCGCTTATGGATGTCAACGAACAAACTAACATTAAACATCGAAAAGACTTACTACATCTTATTTGGAAGCAAATCATCAAATGCAATTCAGCTACAGATAGACAACATTAACATCAGTAATAAAAATGATGGCAAGTTTCTTGGCCTATTCCTAGACAAGAGACTCAACTTCAGCATCCACATTCAACACATAACTAAGAAAGTCTCTAAGACAGTTGGTATACTCTCCAAAATCAGATATTATGTTCCTAACTCTGCTCTCCTCTCACTATATTATGCACTAATCTACCCCTATCTTAATTATGGTATCTGTGCATGGGGGTCTACCACTGCAAACCACCTTAAGCCCATCATCACGCAGCAAAAATCTGCTATCAGAATAATAACTAACTCTGCTTTCAGACAACACTCAGCTCCCTTGTTTAAATCCCTAAACTTGCTAAATATTAACTCCCTCCACACATTCTCTTGTGTCAACTACATTTACAAAACCCTGTTCTTAAATGCAAACCATGCTCTGAAACTCTCCCTGGACAGATGTAATAGGACCCATTATCACCACACCAGAAATAAATATCTCTTTGATATCCCCAGGGTCAAACTTAATCTGTGTAAACATTCTATGCAAATTAAGGGACCTAGTCTATGGAACTCACTCCCTAGTGAATTGAAAAACTGTAAAACTTTTGCCTTATTTAAAAGCAAAACCAAAAAGTACCAAATTTCATTTTCTTAATTTCCTACACTGAGCTTTAAATTTGCTCTGTACCTAGTGTTACCCAAACTCCTAATTTTTATGTATTTAACCCAAACAACCTTATCATTGTGTTCATTGCTGTCTTCTTTTATGTGCTAGCCATATGCTGTATTGTACGTAGCAATTTTTGTCAACTACCATTCAAGCTATCATTGCAATCAATCTTTGCTACCTATGTGCTTTAATATACTGTACCTACAATTTTCTCTCATCTCATTTTTCTTCCCATATAACTGTTATCATTTTTTTTATATAAATTTTGCAAGTATTTACCTACTTGAAATTTTCTTAGATTAAGGACCTGCCCGAAACGCTGCGCATACTAGTGGCTTTACAAGATTGTAATTACCACATTATGTAGCCTCACATTCCCAATGTACCTTCTTGTATATGCATAAATAAATAAATAAATAAATAAATAAATAAATAAATAAATAAATTTGACCCACAAAATTTCTAAGACTATTGAAATCAGCTTTTCGAAAATCAGGCACTTTAACAGAATTTTCTCCTACAGATCTATTCCATTCTATGCTAAATCTGATTTCTTTATGATCACTGTTCCCTAGCTCACTCCCTATTTCCAAATCCTTAATTTGTGTTTCCCAGTTAGTTAACACTAAATCTGAAATATTATTTCCCCACGTTGGTTCCTTAATATGTTGCGTAAGAAAGCAATCGTCAATTAATTCTAGAAAATCTTCTGCTTCACTATTCCCTGTTTTGTTCACCCATTTATTCCACTAAAATTAAAGTCTCCCATGACATAAATACTATTAGATCTAGATGCTCTAGATATTTCATCCCATAGATGCTTTGCTTCCATTATGTCTAAATTTGGTGGCCATTATATAAAACCCCTTTTATAATAATATTTGCTTTTTTGTTTAATTCTATCCAAATAGTTTCTGTGTGTGGCTCAGTTTTGATTCCCGCTTTGAGACTACATTTCAAATTGTCCCTAACATATATGGCTACTCCCCCTCCTCGTCTAATATATCTGTGTGAAATAGTTTAAATCCATTTATTTGATATTCAGCTAATAGTTCTCAATTTTCTACATTCATCCACGTTTCGGTAAGTGCAATAATATCTATTTCTTCTGTACAGATAAGAGCATTTAACTCATTTATTTTGTATCTTAGAATTCTACTGTTAGTGTAATATACCCTAAGTGAATTGTTATTTTGAGGCCCTTCTCTTTCCCTGATCATTTTGCCAATTTGTTTCTCCAACAAACACATATTTTTATTACCTCCTTCCTCCCTATCAATTCCCATACCACTATCTACTAACAGTTTAAACCCAAACAAATGCCTCTAAACACTGGTTCCAACAAGTTCGCAACAGAAACAACCCCAGCCCTCGATAGATGCACCCCATCACGAGCATTTATTTCTTTTCTTCCATAGAAGTGTTCCCAGTTGTCTATGAAAGATATTGCATTTGATTTGCAATATCTTTCCAGCCGGCAATTGACACCAAGTGCCCTCAACAACCATTTATTCCCATCGCTCTTTCTTGGAAGAATGCCACATTTGATCGGGATTCCTCCCTTGCTCCTAACTAATTCTATGGCTTTGTTAAATTTCTTTATCAGTTCCTCACTCCTAACTCGTCCAACATCATTACCCCCTGCAATAATACAAATAATAGGTTTGTTCCCATTTCTCGTCATAATATCTTTCATGTTGTCAACAATATCTCCAATTCCAGCTCCCGGATAGCAGACCCTTAACCTGTTCCCCCTATCTCTGGCACAAAACGTCCTGTCTAAATACCTCACCTGGGAATCTCCCACAACCAAAATTCGCTTCGGACCAAAATTCTCTATTTCCATGTCCTTAATTTGTGTTCTTAATTTGTAATTAACCAAATTCGAAATCTTTCATATGAAGAAAGATTAACAAAGCTTAAGTTGCATTCACTGGAAAGGCGAAGAGTTAGGGGTGACATGATAGAGGTTTACAAGTGGGTGAATGGACATAACAAAGGGGATATTAATAGGGTATTGAAAGTATCAACACAAGACAGAACACGAAACAATGGGTATAAATTGGATAAGTTTAGATTTAGGAAAGACTTGGGTAAATACTGGTTCAGTAACAGGGTTGTTGATTTGTGGAACCAATTACCGCGTAACGTGCTGGCGGTGGGGTCCCTCGATTGTTTCAAGCGCGGGTTGGACAAGTATATGAGTGGGATTGGGTGGTTATAAATAGGAGCTGCCTCGTATGGGCCAATACGCCTTCTGCAGTTGCCTTTGTTCTTATGTTCTTAAATTGCATTCACTGGAAAAGTGAAGACTTAGGGGAGACATGACAGAGGTTTACAAGTGGATTACTCCTCAGTCAGTCAGGTGCTGTCACAGTGAGAGGTTAGCTGGAGATCCGATTGTAGTAATATTATTACAGCAATAATGGAAGGATTAGTGAAGGAACTGGTGAATCTAGTTGGAGACCTGAATACAGAACTGGATTCGCTACGGGAGGATGTACAACAGCTGAAACAACATCAGGAAGAAAGAAAGGAGGCGATCAGTATTAAAAAGACCTTGTCTTGGCAAGTTGTAAAGGACAGGGGTCTTAAGAAGACCTTGGCAAAACCGACACCTAATAGCCTAAGAACTTCTAACGCATTTGATGTGTTAGAGGACGAGTGCTGTGGTGAACCTGTAATTCAACGAGGAGGCAAAGCAACGAGGAGCATTGAAGCACAGGTCCCTCAAAGTGCCCTAAAGGAAAAGGAAGGAACGAAGCAAATTTTGGTTGTGCGAGACTCCCAGGTGAGGTATTTAGACAGAACGTTTTGTGCCAGAGATAAGGAGAACAGGTTAAGGGTTTGCTATCCGGGAGCTGGTATTGGTAATATTGTTGGAAACGTGGAAGATATTATGACGGGAAATGGGAACAAACCCATTATTTGTATTAGTGCAGGGGGTAATGATGTTGGGCGAGTTAGGAGTGAGGAACTAATACAGAGATTCAAGACAGCAATAGAATTAGTAAGAAGGGAGGAATCCCGATCATATATGGCATTCTTCCAAGAAAGGGAGTGGGAAATGAATGGATGTCGAGGGCACTTGGTGTCAATTGCCGACTGGAAAGATATTGAAAATCTAATGCAATATCTTTCATAGACAAATGGGGACACTTCTATGGAAGAAATGAAATGTATGCTCGAGATGGGGTGCATCTATCGAGGGCTGGGGTTGTTGCGAACTCGTTGGAACCAGTGGTTAGAGTTGTTTCTTTGGGTTTAAACTGTTAGTAGATAGTGGTATGGGAATTGATTTGGAGGAAGGAGGTAATAAAAGTATGTGTTTGAGGGAGAAAGGAATTGGCAAAATGATCAGGGAAATTGAAGGGCCCCTAAATAATAATTCACTTATGGTATATTACACTAACAGTAGAAGTCTAAGAAATAAAATAAATGATTTAAATACTCATGTCTGCACAGAAAAAATAGATATTATCACGCTTACCGAAACGTGGATGAATGTAGAAAATAGAGAACTATTAGCTGAATATCAAATAAATGGATTTAAACTATTTCACACAGATAGATATATTAGACGAGGAGGGGGAGTAGCCATATATGTTAGAGACAATTTGAAATGTAGTCTCAAAGAGGGAATCAAATCTGAGCCACACACAGAAACTATTTGGATAGAATTAAAAGAAAAAGCAAATAATAGTATAATCAGAGTTATATATAGGCCACCAAATTTAGACAGAATGGACGCAAAGCATCTATGGGATGAAATATCTAGAGCATCTAGATCTAACTGTATTTATGTCATGGGTGACTTTAATTTTAGTGGAATAAACTGAGTGAACAAAACAGGGAATAATGAAGCAGAAGATTTTCTAGAATTAATTGACGATTGCTTTCTTACGCAACACATAGAGGAACCAACGCTGGAAAATAATATTTTAGATTTAGTGTTAACTAACAGGGAAACACAAATTAAGGACATCGAAATAGGGAGTGAGCTAGGGAACAGTGATCATAAAGAAATCAGATTTAGCATAGAATGGAATAGACCTGTAGGAGAAAATGTTGTTAAAGTACCAGATTTTCGAAAAGCTAATTTCAATAACCTAAGAAAATTATTGGGTCAAATAGATTGGAAAGTCTTGGGTATGGGGTGTGGGCCGGTCTTGGAGCTAGACGTGAACCCAGCGATTGGTGACGTAAAAGGGGTTTTCGATGTGGACTCAAAATATAACCTATTTAAAAATATTCTAAGCGAAGCCCAGGAACGTAGTATACCATATAAATTGAATAGATCGAATACTAATGACCCAAAGTGGATGACAAAGGATCTGAAGAACCTCATTGGTAAAAATAGAGCGTGGTACAAAAGGATTAAGAATGGGGAAGTCAATTTAGAACAGGAATTCTTACAACTGGTTAGAAATAGTAAAAAAGAGATAAGGAAAGCAAAAAGAAACTATGAAGTTTGCATAGCAGAGCAAGCAAAGACAAATCCTAAAGGGTTTTTCCAGTTATACCGGACAAAGATTAGGAACAGGATAGGTCCATTAAAAACTGAGACAGGTCAAATAACAGATAATGATGAAGAGATGAGTAGTATTTTTAATAAATATTTTATATCTGTATTTACTAAAGAGGAACTTAACAATATACCTTCAGCCGAACAAGTCTATGTGGGTGGGGACGAGGACAGGTTGACTAGTTTAGCATTTACAAGGGAGGATGTAATTAAACAAATATTTAAACTCAAACCAAACAAATCCCAAGGGCCGGATGAAGTGTTTGCCAGGGTGCTTAAAGAATGCAAAGAGGAGCTTTCCGAGCCACTGTCTACAATATTTAATATGTCAATAGAGTTAGGTAGAGTGCCAGAGTCATGGAAGGTAGCTAATGTGGTACCAATTTTTAAGAAAGGAGATAGACCACTTGCGTCAAACTATCGGCCAATTAACCTAACGTCTATTGTGGGAAAGTTATTTGAATCATTATTGCCAATACAATTCACCTTCATCTTGAAAAACATAAATTAATAAATGAGTCGAAACATGATTTTACAAATGGCCGTTCATGTTTAACAAATTTGCTATCTTTTTATTCCATCATAGTTGTGGCAGTTGATAGTGATAAGGATTGTGATGTTGTGTACCTTGACTTTAGGAAAGCTTTTGATACAGTGCCATATGAAAGACTGATTAAAAAAATAGAGGTTCAAGGTATTGGGGGTGCTATATTAAGTTGGATTAGGGCATGGCTATTCCGACGGAAATAGAGAGTTAGTATAAATGGGGTTAAGTCAGAGTGGGATAATGTTGTTAGTGGAGTACCTCAGGGTTCTCGTCTTAGGGCCTTGTCTGTTGTTTATAATATATATAAATGATTTAGATTCAGGTTTGAGAAGCAACATCTGCATATTTACAGATGATACAAAAATTGGTAGGGAAATTAACACGGAAGAAGACTCACTATTACATGAAGTTGATCTAAATAGGGTTTTGAAATGGTCAAAAGACTGGCAGATGCAGTTTAATGCTGATAAATGTAAAGTTCTGAGGCTAGGTAATGATGATAGAGTTACAAGATACGGAGTGAAATGAAGAAATAGGAGTGACATGATAGAGGTTCTAGAGAATGTTCATGGCAAAGAGGGATGTTAATAGGCTATTAAACGTATCAACACAAGACAGAACACGAAACAATGGGTATGAATTGGATAAGTTTTAGATTTAGGAAAAAGACCTGGGTAAATACTGGTTCGGTAACAGGGGTGAACGCTGTGATACAAGATAGTTCACACTTTATGATGCTCTTTTGTTTCGTATGAATTGGTGATGACGGATTTCATCCATTCCTATGCTCAATAGATGATTCTTGGCTGGATACTTTATATATAAGTAAGGTGAGCAAATTGGTCCTTCTGAATATTGACAGAGTGGCGTGATTGAATGTATAAATGGAGAGAAAAGGGGGGTAATAAGTGGGAATAGGTCTACTGCTCTTTATCTAATAGCGTTAGTTGATGTTTTGGTTGTCATAGATTGGAAGTAAATAGATCCAGCAAAAGGCCTTGTGCAATTTAATTTCTTATGTTTAATATTTGATCTTATCTATAAAATGAATTTTGAAAATGGGAAACATTAAGAACGTGGGTTTAAATATGTTATTACAGTAAACTAACTCATTCAGGGAAGATGAAGACTGGGTGACGTCATTGACCATTAGCGATGTCTGTGCAGGGTGGCCGGGGTAACGATATTCGGCTATGACAGGGACCGACCTTTTAATGACCTATGCCTGGGGACTGACCCCAGGCAAGTTGAAGACCGGCTAGCCGATGACGTCATTGACCATTAGCGATGCCCGTGCAGGATCACCCAGGGGGGGGGGGTAACGAAAAAAACACGATTCATAGATCGGCTTTTTAATCCCCCTTGAGCGAAATGGCTGGACCTGGAAGACTAGCAGTCACTCCCTTGAGTAACGAAAATGGACCGGGCCATAGACCAGCTTTTTAATCCTCTTGAACGTGCCTGTGCAGGATCACTGAGCGGCTAGCTGGTGACGTCACTGACCATTAGCAATGCCCGTGCAGGATCACCTGGGTAACAAAATTCGGCTATGACAGGGACCGGCCTTGTAATCCCCTTGAACGAAATTTTCAGGAGCGAAGAGGGAGCCGTTTAGTACGCCTTTTTAGAAAACTATATATTTTTCGAAGGGCGAAGATGATAAATGTTACGAAAAATGAAAACATCCATACGACGTTGTGTGCTGGCAGGAAAAAGTTTGAAAGTACCCATGCACCAATGACCCACCCAGGAGAAATACGAGACTCCCCCTACGCCAATGACCGACCGAGGAAAAATACGAGACTCCCCCTGCGCCAATGACCGACCGAGGAAAAATACGAGACTCCCCCTGCGCCAATGACCGACTCGGGAAAAATACAAGACTCCCCCTGCGCCAATGACCGACCCAAGAAAAAATGAAAACGGTCGGTCATTGGAGCCATTTCCACTACTTGTGTGGAGGAGCAGGTGTGTGTGTGTGTGGTGAGGCAGGTTTGTGTGTGTGTGCAGGGGCAGGTGAGTGTGTTGAGGGGTGGGTGTGAGTGGAGCGGCAGGTGTGTGTATTGGATATAAGTGTGTGTGTTGGGGCAGGTGTGTGGGGGCAAGTATGTGTGTTCAGGGTAGGTATCTGTGTGTGGGGGGCAGGAATGAATTGGAAGTAGGTGTGTGTGTGGCAGAGGTGTGTGTGTTAAAGGTAGGTGTGTAAGGGCAGGTGTGTGTGTTAAGGGTAGGTGTGTGTGTGGGGGGTAGGTATGTGTGTCGGGGCAGGTGTGTGTGGGGGGCAGGTGTTTGTTGGTGGTGAGAGGTGTGTGTGTTGGTGATAGGTGTGTGTATTGGAGGTAGGTGTGTGTGTGGGGCAGGTGTGTGTGTTTGAGGTAGGTGTGTGTGTGTGGGGCAGGTGTGTGTGTTGGAGTTAGGTGTGAGTGGGTAGGTGTGTGAGTTGAAGGTAGGTATGTGTGTGTTGGTGGTAGGTGTGTGTGGGGCAGGTGTGTGTGTTGGAGGTAGGTGTGTGTGGGGCAGGTGTGTGTGTTGGTGGTACGTTTGTATATGGGTCTTTTTTCAGAATATTTTACAGATTTTTACAGAATTCAAATTCTCTTCCTGTTTTTTTTAGCTGTAAATTTATTGTTTAGTCTTTCTACAGTGCTTCTGAGTGATTCAATCTGATGTTGTTTTTTGGTCCTCAATTGTGAAAATATATAGTATGGGTGTGGTCATTAAGTCTTCTTTAGTTCGCCTTGGTATGATGCGTTTTCTTTCATTGGCCTTTGTTTATGTTTTGGGTTCACCAGGGCAGACTATAAACTATGTTCTGACACTGGGTTCACCAGGGCAGACTGTGAACTGTGTTCTCCAGGGCAGACTGTGAACTGAGTTCGGACACTGGGTTCACCTGGGCAGACTGTGAACTGTGTTTATACACTGGGTTCACCGAGGCAGACTGTGAACTGTGTTCATACACTGGGTTCACCAGGGCAGACTGTGAACTGTGTTCTGACACTGGGTTCACCAAGGCAGACTGTGAACTGTGTTCATACACTGGGTTCACCAGGGCAGACTGAGAACTGTGTTCAGACACTGGGTTCACCAGGGCAGACTGTGAACTGTGTTCTGACACTGGGTTCACCAGGGCAGACTGTGAACTGAGTTCTGACACTGGGTTCACCAGGGCAGACTGTGAACTGTGTTCAGACACTGGGTTCACCTGGGCAGACTGTGAACTGTGTTCAGACACTGGGTTCACCTGGGCAGACTGTGAACTGTGTTCAGACACTGGGTTCACCTGGGCAGACTGTGAACTGTGTTCAGACACTGGGTTCACCAGGGCAGACTGTGAACTGTGTTCAGACACTGGGTTCACCTGGGCAGACTGTGAACTGTGTTCAGACACTGGGTTCACCTGGGCAGACTGTGAACTGTGTTCAGACACTGGGTTCACCTGGGCAGACTGTGAACTGTGTTCAGACACTGGGTTCACCTGGGCAGACTGAGAACCAGTTTTACTCTGCATGTCCCATCAAGCCAGAGGATTTCCTGATTTATCCAGTCTAATTCACTGTGGTTAAAATCCCCAAATATTAGAATTATAGCTCTTGCTTTCCTTGCTATTGTGGCTGCATTACATTACCTTTAGGTAATTCTGACTGAATTTGTTTTCTTCACTAGGCCTTCTATTTTTTGGTGGGGGGGGGGGGGGGATTGTAAATCACTGTTACTGTTATCTTCATTTCTCCCATTGTGGCTATTCCTAGTATGTCCACTTGCTGGTCGAATTCTTGTCACAATTTTACTTCTTCAAAGCCACAGTGTAGCTGTAGCAACTGGGCGAACCCACATTTTCTCCTGCTTATTCTACTACTTCATATCCTCATTGTAAAATTGCATTTAATAACAGTTGTCAGTTTCGTTTCCAATATTGCAATCAGGTCAAGTTGTTCTTCTGCCACTCTCTCCTGTAATTTCACCCCTTTATTGGTAATTTCATCTTCATTTGTATGTGTATTTACTATTTGTATTTACAATTTGTGTCTGCAGGATCGACTTGTTAGCTTTTGGACCCCGCCTTTCTGTCGGTTTTCAAATGTACTGACTCAAAGATATTTTCCTCTATAATACCAACGATATATAGTTCCCGCTCTCACACACACGCACATCCCAAGGACGCAGCCTGTTGCAACTGTCTAACTACCAGGTACCTATTTACTGCAAGGTGAACAGTGACATCAGGGTGAAAGAAACTCTGCCCATTTGTTTCTTTCTCGACCGGGAATCACACTTGGGACCTTTGGACTACGATTCCAAAGCGTTGTGTGTGTGTGTGTGTGTGTGTAAAATAACAAAGTAAAATACATTTGAAATTTGCATTGAACTATTCAAAATAATAAATATTAATAGCAAATTAGTCTATCTCTATCAACGTTAAACAAACAAATTATGCTAAAAATCTTAATACTCTATTACACTGGAACATTGATTTAATAATATGGCGTTATCAAAATATATCACAGACACTGTAAAAGGCAGGACCCTCTGACGGCAACATCACAAGAGCCCAGGGGGTGACAACACAAAACTTGTTTTAATTATTATTTTATCCGCGATGACAAACTAAAGTATATATAGATATGCACGCGACAACTCTCTCTCATTTTCTCTCTCTCTCTCTCTCTCTCTCTCTCTCTCTCTCTCTCTCTCTCTCTCTCTCTTTCTCTCTCTCTCTCTCTCTCTCTCTCTCTCTCTCTCTCTCTCTCTCTCTCTGTCTCTCTCTCTCTCTCTCTCTCTCTGTCTCTGTCTCTGTCTCTCTCTCTCTCTCTCTCTCTCTCTCTCTCTCTCTCTCTCTCTCTCTCTCTCTCTCTCTCTCTCTCTCTCTGTCTGTCTGTCTGTCTCTCTCTCTCTGTCTCTCTCTCTCTCTCTCTCTCTCTCTCTCTCTCTCTCTCTCTCTCTCTCTCTCTCTCTGTCTCTCTGTCTCTCTCTCTCTCTCTCTCTCTCTCTCTCTCTCTCTCTCTCTCTCTCTCTCTCTCTCTCTCTCTCTCTCTCTCTCTAAATATATAACAGCCAGGAGCACTATGCACCTTAGGATACCAGGTACCTTAACCACTAGACCACACGACTGTACAAAAATTTTGATAGTCGTGAGAATATTTATCCAAGATCTGACAGCGCTCGGTGGTCAACTTGAGCATAGATATTTCGTCGAATCACCTCACTTTCTGGGGCCACGTGATCAACACAAATGCGAAGATACCAGGTACGCCAAGGAGCATAGTGCTCCTGGCTGTCTGGGTTCGAATCCTTCTGGGGTGATTAGTTTTCAGTTGCATATTGGCTTGGGGACCATTCAAGCCTTGGCATATATATATATATATATATATATATATATATATATATATATATATATATATATATATATATATATATATATAACTGAAAACTCACACCCCAGAAGTGACTCGAACCCATACTCCCAGAAGCAACGCAACTGGTATGTACAAGACGCCTTAATCCACTTGACCATCACGACCGGACATAATGAGGTGATAGCCGAGGCTATTTGAACCACCCCACCGCCGGCACTCGGATAGTAATCTTGGGCATAGCATTTTACCAAATCACCTCATTCTTTGGGGCACACGTGAGGAACACAAATGCGAACAAGCCTGAATGGTCCCCAGGACAATATGCAACTGAAAACTCACACCCCAGAAGTGACTCGAACCCATACTCCCAGAAGCAACGCAACTGGTATGTACAAGACGCCTTAATCCACTTGACCATCACGACCGGACATAATGAGGTGATAGCCGAGGCTATTTGAACCACCCCACCGCCGGCACTCGGATAGTAATCTTGGGCATAGCATTTTACCAAATCACATCATTCTTTGGGGCACACGTGAGGAACACAAATGCGAACAAGCCTGAATGGTCCCCAGGACAATATGCAACTGAAAACTCACACCCCAGAAGTGACTCGAACCCATACTCCCAGAAGCAACGCAACTGGTATGTACAAGACGCCTTAATCCACTTGACCATCACGACCGGACATAATGAGGTGATAGCCGAGGCTATTTGAACCACCCCACCGCCGGCACTCGGATAGTAATCTTGGGCATAGCATTTTAACAAATCACCTCATTCTTTGGGGCACACGTGAGGAACACAAATGCGAACAAGCCTGAATGGTCCCCAGGACAATATGCAACTGAAAACTCACACCCCAGAAGTGACTCGAACCCATACTCCCAGAAGCAACGCAACTGGTATGTACAAGACGCCTTAATCCACTTGACCATCACGACCGGACATAATGAGGTGATAGCCGAGGCTATTTGAACCACCCCACCGCCGGCACTCGGATAGTAATCTTGGGCATAGCATTTTACCAAATCACCTCATTCTTTGGGGCACACGTGAGGAACACAAATGCGAACAAGCCTGAATGGTCCCCAGGACAATATGCAACTGAAAACTCACACCCCAGAAGTGACTCGAACCCATACTCCCAGAAGCAACGCAACTGGTATGTACAAGACGCCTTAATCCACTTGACCATCACGACCGGACATAATGAGGTGATAGCCGAGGCTATTTGAACCACCCCACCGCCGGCACTCGGATAGTAATCTTGGGCATAGCATTTTACCAAATCACCTTATTCTTTGGGGCACACGTGAGGAACACAAATGCGAACAAGCCTGAATGGTCCCCAGGACAATATGCAACTGAAAACTCACACCCCAGACGTGACTCGAACCCATACTCCCAGAAGCAACGCAACTGGTATGTACAAGACGCCTTAATCCACTTGACCATCACGACCGGACATAATGAGGTGATAGCCGAGGCTATTTGAACCACCCCACCGCCGGCACTCGGATAGTAATCTTGGGCATAGCATTTTACCAAATCACCTCATTCTTTGGGGCACACGTGAGGAACACAAATGCGAACAAGCCTGAATGGTCCCCAGGACAATATGCAACTGAAAACTCACACCCCAGAAGTGACTCGAACCCATACTCCCAGAAGCAACGCAACTGGTATGTACAACGTATGTATGCGTTGCTTCTGGGAGTATGGGTTCGAGTCACTTCTGGGGTGTGAGTTTTCAGTTGCATATTGTCCTGGGGACCATTCAGGCTTGTTCGCATTTGTGTTCCTCACGTGTGCCCCAAAGAATGAGGTGATTTGGTAAAATGCTATGCCCAAGATTACTATCCGAGTGCCGGCGGTGGGGTGGTTCAAATAGCCTCGGCTATCACCTCATTATGTCCGGTCGTGATGGTCAAGTGGATTAAGGCGTCTTGTACATACCAGTTGCGTTGCTTCTGGGAGTATGGGTTCGAGTCACTTCTGGGGTGTGAGTTTTCAGTTGCATATTGTCCTGGGGACCATTCAGGCTTGTTCGCATTTGTGTTCCTCACGTGTGCCCCAAAGAATGAGGTGATTTGGTAAAATGCTATGCCCAATATTACTATCCGAGTGCCGGCGGTGGGGTGGTTCAAATAGCCTCGGCTATCACCTCATTATGTCCGGTCGTGATGGTCAAGTGGATTAAGGCGTCTTGTACATACCAGTTGCGTTGCTTCTGGGAGTATGGGTTCGAGTCACTTCTGGGGTGTGAGTTTTCAGTTGCATATTGTCCTGGGGACCATTCAGGCTTGTTCGCATTTGTGTTCCTCACGTGTGCCCCAAAGAATGAGGTGATTTGGTAAAATGCTATGCCCAAGATTACTATCCGAGTGCCGGCGGTGGGGTGGTTCAAATAGCCTCGGCTATCACCTCATTATGTCCGGTCGTGATGGTCAAGTGGATTAAGGCGTCTTGTACATACCAGTTGCGTTGCTTCTGGGAGTATGGGTTCGAGTCACTTCTGGGGTGTGAGTTTTCAGTTGCATATTGTCCTGGGGACCATTCAGGCTTGTTCGCATTTGTGTTCCTCACGTGTGCCCCAAAGAATGAGGTGATTTGGTAAAATGCTATGCCCAAGATTACTATCCGAGTGCCGGCGGTGGGGTGGTTCAAATAGCCTCGGCTATCACCTCATTATGTCCGGTCGTGATGGTCAAGTGGATTAAGGCGTCTTGTACATACCAGTTGCGTTGCTTCTGGGAGTATGGGTTCGAGTCACTCCTGGGGTGTGAGTTTTCAGTTGCATATTGTCCTGGGGACCATTCAGGCTTGTTCGCATATATATATATATATATATATATATATATATATATATATATATATATATATATATATATATATATATATATATATATATATATATATATATATATATATATATATATATATATCTGAAAACTCACACCCCAGAAGTGACTCGAACCCATACTCCCTGGAGCAACGCAACTGGTAACTACAGGACGCCTTAATCTGCTTGACCATCACGACCGGACATAAGGAGGTGATAGCCGAAGCTATTTGAACCAATTCCCCGCCGGCACTCGGATGGTAATTTTGTGCATAGCATTTTATCAAATCACCTCATTCTTTGGGGCACACGTGAGGAACACAAATGCGAACAGGCCTGAATGGTCCCCAGGACTATATACGACTGAAAACTCACACCCCAGAAGTGACTCACTTCTTTACCTTTGTGTTGCTCCTGGCAGTATGGGTTCAAGTCACTTCTGGGGTGTGAGTTTTCAGTCGCATATAGTCCTGGGGACCATTCAGGCCTGTTCGCATTTGTGTTCCTCACGTGTGCCCCAAAGAATGAGGTGATTTGATGAAATGCTATGCCCTAGATTACCATCTGAGTGCCGGCGGGAAAGTGGTTCAAATAGCTTCGGCTATCACTTCCTTTTGTCCGGTCGTGATGGTCAAGCAGATTGAGGCGTCCTGTAGATACCAGTTGCGTTGCTCCTGGCAGTATGGGTTCGAGTCACTTTTGGGGTGTGAGTTTTCAGTCGCATATAGTCCTGGGGACCATTCAGGCTTGTTCGCATATATATATATATATATATATATATATATATATATATATATATATATATATATATATATATATATATATATATATATATTGTTGCTCATGAAAATATTCCTGGTGATCGTCTTGTTGTGTTTGGCGATTATATGTTCCTTGATGGAGCTATTTGAGGAGAATGCGCAAACACGTTATGCTGCTGTCATTCAAGATGTGTGCCTGTCGCAGACAAAGGGGCTGCCAAAAGGAAGTCCCCTGCATGGGGAGCCTGCACAGCTGTGAGGCGTGCACGATCACTGGGGGTTGTTACTGCCTCCAGCAAAGCTATGGCTTCTTTGTCTACAATGGGGCTGTCCCAGCAGGATTGTTTCTTAGCTTTCGGCATAAATGGTCTAAGTGTTGGGTCTGCCATGGTACCCCATTTTGTGTCGAATTCCGTATAGTGTGGGGTTATGTATCCCCTGCTACGTCCCACAGGTTTCAGGTAGAATTTCCTTAACCAGGTCATCTGATGCTGAGGAGGAAGACAGGAAGGCTGGGACAGCAGTTTGGGTGGCAGTGCGTACACCAAGGCCGCCGAGCCTGACAGGAAGTGTGACTTGTTTCCACTGACAGTCATTGAGGAATAGGTTGACAACTTTATCTAACATGGTCTTCAATAACAGGTCATACTCTTCAAGCTTAGAGCTGTCGTAGGATGGGGCGCACTGCAGAAATTAGGTTAGCCTCGGAAAGGATAGGCATTCAGTGAGGAGATAAAAAGTGGGCATCAATGTCACCTATCCTGTCGTCCATCTTCCTGAGGTCTGATTATCTTATCGAAGAACTCCTGAATGGCGTTTGACCCAAGGGAGGCTCCAAGGAGAGTGCTGTTCTCAGCCCTAATGACATGGGATCCAGGCAAGCCAGATCTTATTCTAGCTATGATGTCTGGGTTGGAGGAGACTACTTCACACTTGGAAGGGTTCAGGAAGAGACCCAGGCTTACTTCTTGCTTCTTTATTTTTCTGATGCCCTCCAAGAGGTGATCTAGAGTGCCAGCTATAGTGCCATTATCCAAACACCAGATGTTGAACTCGCTGAACAAGCTTCTGTATACTGTGTTTTGCATATATGAGTTTAGCATTGAGCAAATTTTTAAGCTCAGCATTTTAAAAAGTAGTTTCGAGAGTTAATTTTTTCAACTTCATTCTCAATAAAGGTAAACATAAGGAATAAAGAAGATTCTTGCTAGAATATAACCCTCTCGCTCCTATTTAATAACACACCCATATATGTAGACATACAATTAAATAGATATTGAGGCAAAGAAATAGACAGCAAGACAGAGAACAAGAATCATAATTCTCACACAATCTCTCTCATTATCCATCTTTCTCACCTGTCCTCCATAATAACACTATTTTCATGCCAAAAATAATCCTCAGCGGCTCGCAAACAACTCTTTCAGACGGGCATTCAAGTACATCATTTTTGCGACGTTATGACACCTGGAGAGGACGAGCTGGTGTGTGTGTGGGTACCCACCTGGAGGGAGGACAGAGGTATGCTGTGGTGCCCCAGGGTACGGCGGCGGCTTCTCCACCAGCAGGGTACCGAAGGTCCCGTTGGTACCGAACCGTCCGCCGGCCTCCACTGCAAGACGGAGAACTCTGTACTGGTGTGATCATTTTGTTATAGTCCCCCCATGTTAACACTACCCCCATGGCGTTACTAGTACCCCATGGTAACACTACCCCCATGGTGTTACTAGTTCCCCATGGTAACACTACCCCCCATGGTGTTACTAGTACCTCAATGTTAACACTACCCCCATGGTGTAACTAGTACCCCATGGTAACACTACCATCCATGGTGTTACTAGTACCCCATGGTAACACTACCCCCCATGGTGTTACTAGTTCCCCATGGTAACACTACCCCCATGGTGTTTCTAGTTCCCCATGGTAACACTACCCCCATGGTGTTACTAGTACCCCATGGTAACACTACCCCCATGGTGTTACTAGTATCCCCATGTTAACACTACCATCCATGGTGTTACTAGTATCCCATGTTAACACTACCATCCATGGTGTTACTAGTATCCCCATGTTAACACTACCCCCCATGGTGTTACTAGTACCCCATGTTAACACTACCATCCATGGTGTTACTAGTATCCCCATGTTAACACTACCCCCCATGGTGTTACTAGTACCCCCATGTTAACACTACCCCCCCATGGTGTTACCAGTATCTCAATATTAACACTAACCCCCCATGGTGTTACTGGTACCCCCAAGTTAACACTACCCCCATGGTGTTACTAGTACCTCAATATTAACACTACCCGCATGGGGTTACTAGTTCCCCCATGTTAACACTACCCCCATGGTGTTATTAGTTCCCCATGTTAACACTACCCCCATGGTGTTACTGGTACCCCATGTTAACACTACCCCCATGGTGTTACTGGTACCCCCATGTTAACACTACCCCCCCATGGTGTTACTGGTACCCCATGTTAACAGTACCCCCCTGGTGTTACTAGTACCCCCATGTTAACACTTTCCCCATGGTGTTACTAGTACCCCCATGTTAACACTACCCCCCATGGTGTTACTGGTACCCCCATGATAACAGTACCCCCCTGGTGTTACTAGTACCTCATGTTACCACTTCCCCCATGGTGTTACTAATACTCCATGTTAACACTACTCCCCATTGGTGTTACTCGTTCCCAAATGTTAAAACTTCCCTCCATGGTGTTACTAGTCCCCCCTTGTTAACACTACCCCCCATGATGTTACTAGTACGTCATGTTAACACTACCACGCTTGGTGTTACTAGTACCCCCATGTTAACACTACCCTCCATGGTGTTACTGGTACCCCATGTAGCACTACCCCAATGGTGTACTGGTACCCCCATGTTAACACTACCCCCTCATGGTGTTACTGGTACCCCCATGTTAACAGTGCCCCCATGGTGTTACTGGTACCCACAAGTTAACACTACCCCCATGGTGTTACTGGTAACTTCATGTTAACACTTCCCCCCATGGTGTTACTGGTACCCCATGTTAACACTACCTCCCATGGTGTTACTGGTACCCCCCATGTTAACAGTACCCCTCATGGTGTTACTGATACCCCATGTAAACACTACCCTCCATGGTGTTATTTGTACCCCCCATGTTAACAGTATCCACCATGGTGTTACTTGTATTCCCTGATAACACTACCTCCGTGGTGTTACTGCTACTCCCATGTTAACACTACCCCCACGGTGTTACTAGTACCCCCATGTTAACACTACCCCCCATAGTGTTACTCGTACCCCCATGTTAACACTACCCCCCATGGTGTTACTAGTACCCCATGTTAACACTACCCCGCATGGTGTTACTAGTACCCACATGTTAACACTACCCCCACGGTGTTACTAGTACCCCATGTTAACACTACCCCGCATGGTGTTACTAGTACCCACATGTTAACACTACCCCCATGGTGTTACTAGTACCCCATGTTAACACTACCCCCATGGTATTACTAGTACCCCATGTTAACACTACCCCCATGGTGTTACTGGTACTCCATGTTAACAGTATCCCCCCATGGTGTTACTCGTACCTACGTGTTAACACTACCCCCACAGTGTTACTAGTACCACCATGTTAACACTACCCCCCATGGTGTTACTAGTACCCCATGTTAACACTACCCCCCATGGTGTTACTAGTACCACCATGTTAACACTACCCCCCATGGTGTTACTAGTACCCCATGTTAACACTACCGAAATGGTGTTACTGGTACCCACTGTTAACACTACCCCCATGGTGTTACTAGTACCCCATGTTAACACTACCCCCCATGGTGTTACTGGTACTCCATGTTAACAGTATCCCCCCATGGTGTTACTCGTACCTACGTGTTAACACTACCCCCACGGTGTTACTAGTACCCACATGTTAACATTACCCCCATGGTGTTACTAGTGCCTCCATGTTAACACTACCCCGCCCCCCCCCCCCCTATGGTGTTACTTGTACTCCATATAAGCACCTGTTATCTCTACGCAATAATATTACTACTCCCATGTTATTGCTACCTGCAGTTCTGTCTCTACCCCATGATATTACTCTCCATTTAATCTCTACTCAATGATATTACTACTCCATGAAATCTATAACCCATGATATTGCTGCCCCCGTGTAAACTCTACTCCATGACATTGCTACACTTTTGCAATTTATACCCCATGATATTGCTACCTCGAAATTATATCTACCCCATAATATTGCTACCCTGTGTAATCTCTCCCCCCATGTAATCTCTAACACAAGTTATTGGTTACCCCCACCCGCCTGTCTAATCTCTACCCCCCACGTTAGTGCTACCTCCATGAAACCTCTACCATGTTAGTAATATCACCCCCCCACCTAGTAATCTCTACAACATGTTATTGCTATGTCCCGTCTAATCTCTGCCTCACGTTACTGCTACTCCTGTGTAATCTTTACCCCCTATTAGCACTATCCCAGTGGAATCTCTACCTCATGTTACTGCTACTCCTGTGCAATCTTTACCCCCCAATTAGCACTATCCCAGTGGAATCTCTACCTCATGTTACTGCTACTCCTGTGCAATCTTTACCCCCTATTAGCACTATCCCAGTGGAATCTTTACCTCATGTTACTGCTACCTCCTGTGCAATCTTTACCCCCTATTAGTACTATCCCAGTGGAATCTCTACCTCATGTTACTGCTACTCCTGTGTAATCTTTACCCCCTATTAGTACTATCCCAGTGGAATCTCTACCTCATGTTACTGCTACTCCTGTGCAATCTTTACCCCCTATTAGCACTATCCCAGTGGAATCTCTACCTCATGTTACTGCTACCTCCTGTGCAATCTTTACCCCCTATTAGTACTATCCCAGTGGAATCTCTACCTCATGTTACTGCTACCTCCTGTGTAATCTTTACCCCCTATTAGCACTATCCCAGTGGAATCTCTACCTCATGTTACTGCTACCTCCTGTGTAATCTCTACCTCTATTAGTACTACCCCCATGTAATCTTTACACCCTTTTACTGCTACCCCCATCCCCATGTAATCTGTACCCCATGTTACTGAGGTTCCGGGTTCGATCGCTGACGGAGGCAGAGACAAAAGGGGAAAATTTTAATTTCACCCTGATTCCCCTGTTACCTAGAAGTAAATAGGTATCTGGGAGTTAGACAGCTGCTACGGGCTGCTTTCTGGGAGTGGAGGCCTTGTCAAGGATCGGGCCGCGGTGACACTAAGCCCCGAAATCATCTCAAGATAACCTCAAGATATTCCCCCTACAATCTCTACCCCATGTTGTTGCTACCCCCCCTGTGTAATCTCTACCCCATGCTGCTGCTTCCACCTATGTAATCTCTACCCCATGTTACTGCTACCCCCCCCCCCCATGTAATATCTACCCCATGTTACTGCTACCCTCCGTGTAATCTCTACCCCATGTTACTGCTACCCCCCATGTAATCCCTACCCTATGTTATTGCTACCCCCCCCCCCCCCACGTTGCTGCTACCCCCCCCCCCTGTGTAATCTCTACCCCATGTTACTGCAAAACCCGTGTAATCACTACTCTGCACCAGTCTCCACTACTCACTCGGGTATGCTGGTTGGGTCTGTGGCGGAGGTCTCTGCAAGGACCTGTTCCTCCTGTAGACGCAGACCACCACGGCCACTCCGCAGGCGCAGCACAGGAAGGCTACCGAGGCCACGATGGTCACCAGGAGGGCCCCAGACATGCCCAGCACCTCCCACAGTGCCACCGCTGTTGATGGGGTGGAAGGTTGTTAGGGGGGGGGGGGTTATTTCACAGGCGGAGACATAATTGAATAACCCGCTGGCATTTTGTACTTGGTTGAATACACACCTTTTATATTAATGTACATTCTTGTACAGCCACTAGCAAGCACAGCATTTAGGGCAAGTCCTTAATCCTAATTTTCCGCGATACGACCTGCCAAATCATTTAACAACCAGGTCCTCAAGCACTGCTGGGTGAACAGAGGCTACGGTTAGGGACTGGAGCCTGGTTCAAGTTCAAGCTCAAGTATTGAGACAAGATCAATACATCTCAAAGAGATACAGCAGCTTAGGCTATTGTTGAGCGCTGTGGACTTCACTCCTGAAGGTGCTAGCCAGAGGAACTAGTTGAGCTCTGTGGACTTTGCTGATTGAGCGTACCAGCGAGTGCACTACGGAGGGGGAGCGCTTGAAGGCTTCTCCATTACTGCTGCTAGAGTAAGGGCTAGTGGCGCGTTGAAGACCTCACCAGGGACATATAGTGTCCGTCATCTGTGAAGCAGGCTAGCGTGAGGGCTAGTGACGCTGCTCTGGACGACCTCACATAGACACTTGTACATATTATTAGTGATGGGTAATAATAACGAGTTATTTTCAGTGCTATTATTTTTATTTACCTTAAACATTACACTATATTTCCACGAAGGTCAGGTCCTCGGAACTGGAGTAGGATCATACAGTTTAAAAAAAACGGTTACGAAGGGTTGATAATATGGCCCCTGATGTTCATACAGTGTTCTCAGGCAGGGTCTACGAGGGCCCTGGGGTTCATATAGCGTTCTCTGGTGGGGTCTACGGGGGGGGGGGTCCTGGAGTTAATATAGTGTTCTCTGGTAGTGTCTATGCGGGCCCTGGACCCCCTGGTGTTCCTACAGTGTTCTTTGATGGGGTCTACGGGGACCATGGTGTTCACACAGTGTTCTCTGGTGGGGTCTACGTGGGCCCCTGGATGTTCATACAGTGTTCTCTGGTGGTGTCTACGGGGGGCCCTGGACCCCTGATGTTCACACAGTGTTCTCTGGCGGTGTCTACGGGGGGCCCTGGACCCCTGATGTTCATGCAGTGTTCTCCGGTGGTTTCTACGGGAACCCCTGGACCCCTGATGTTCATACAGTGTTCTCTGGTGGTGTCTACGGGGGCCCTGGAGCCCTGATGTTCATACAGTGTTCTCTGGTGGTGTCTACGGGGGCAGCGGACCCCTGATGTTCACACAGTGTTCTCTGGCGGTGTCTACGGGGGGCCCTGGACCCCTGATGTTCATGCAGTGTTCTCTGGTGGTGTTTACAGGGGCCCCTGGACCCCTTGGTGTTCATACAGTGTTCTCTGGTCGTGTCTAAGGGGTGCCCCTGGACCCCTGATATTCATACAGAGTTCTCTGGTGGTGTCTACGGGGGCCCTGCACCCCTGATGTTCATACAGTGTTCCTTGGTGGTGTCTAAGGGGGCCCCTGCACCCCTGATGTTCATACAGTGTTCCTTGGTGGTGTCTAAGGGGGCCCCTGCACCCCTGATGTTCATACAGTGTTCCTTGGTGGTGTCTACGGGGCCCCTGCACCCCTGATGTTCATAAAGTGTTCCCTGGTGGTGTCTAAGGGGGCCCCTGCACCCCTGATGTTCATACAGTGTTCCTTGGTGGTGTCTAAGGGGGCCCCTGCACCCCTGATGTTCATACAGTGTTCCTTGATGGTGTCTACGGGGCCCCTGCACCCCTGATGTTCATACCGTGTTCCCTGGTGGTGTCTAAGGGGGCCCCTGCACCCCTGATGTTCATACAGTGTTTCTTGGTGGTGTCTACGGGGCCCCTGGACCTCTGATGTTCATACAGTGTTCTCTGGTGGTGTCTAAGGGGGCCCTACACCCCTGATGTTCATACAGTGTTTCCTGGTGGTGTCTACGGGAGTCCCTGGACCCCTGGTGTTCATACAGCGTTCTCTGGTGGTGTCTATGGGGGACCCTGCACCCCTGATGTTCATACAGTGTTCCCTGGTGGTGTCTACGGGGGCCCTGCACCCCTGATGTTCATAAAGTGTTCCCTGGTGGTGTCTACGGGGCCCCTGGACCTCTGATGTTCATACAGTGTTCCCTGGTGGTGTCTACGGAGCCCCTGGACCCCTGATGTTCATTCAGTGTTCTCTGGTGGGGTCTACGGGGATCCTGAGTAGTAGAGATCACCACTCAGCGGCTCCCTTTTTTTCTGGGAAAAGAGGCCGATATGTCACACCGTATTCACCGAACTTTTTAAGAAAGGGGCCGATTTGGAATTAAGGAATTCTTATGAGAAAAATAATTTCTGAGATTTTAGAAGTTTGTTAAGAGTTCTTATGAGGAAAATATGTTCATAGAAGTTTGTTAAGAGATCTTATAGGAGAAATTCCAATATATCAGACTTCATACCGAGAATAAACAGATATTTAGACTGTATTCTTTTAAGTAGAATTCTTACTTAGTAACGAGTATGTCTACATAACTAAAACTGTAGCATTTCGATGTTGACCAGACCACACACTAGAAATTGAAGGGACGACGACGTTTCGGTCCGTCCTGGACCATTCTCAACCGAAACGTCGTCGTCCCTTCAATTTCTAGTGTGTGGTCTGGTCAACATACTTCAGCCACGTTATTGTGACTCATCGCCTGCATGTAGCATTTCCCTCCCCCCCACTCCCCTTCCGACCTCACACCCCCCTCCCTCCCAGCCTTCTGCGTCACCTGTTTCAACCTCACTCCAGCCAGAGAGACGCCACCGCCATCCCTGCCTCACCAAACAAGCGTCATCTCCGTAATCTTACCAAGTCACCTCCGTAATCTTATCTTACTGTCTCCATAATATCTGGACCGTACCTCCCCTCCTCTCTACCTGTTACCTTACCCCCTTTCCTTCTTCATATTGTTCATTCATAATTCCGTACAGGTATTTTAGACATCATAATGTTTGCTCCTTTACATTAAACGAGTCAGTTTTACACAAATCAACCGAGGCGTCTCAATTTAACCTTCAATACTTAAGTTGCCCCAAGGCTACCTAAGCTTCCGCCGGCTACCTGCCCCGAGACCTTCAACACCTGACTACCTGTCCGCCATCCGGCAGTCATTGCCTGCATTCACCATCATAATATATATATATATATATATATATATATATATATATATATATATATATATATATATATATATATATTTAGTATATATATATATATATATATATATATATATATATATATATATATATATATATATATATATATATATATAGTACTGGGGACCATTCAGGCTTGTTTGCATATATATATGTCGTATCTATTAGCCAGAACGCACTTCTCAGCCTACTATGCAAGGCCCGATTTGCCTAATAAGCCGAGTTTTCATGAATTAATGTTTTTTCGACTACCTAACCTACCTAACTTATCCTAACCTAACTTTTTCGGCTACCTAACCTATAAAGATAGGTTAGGTTAGGTTAGGTAGGGTTGGTTAGGTTCGGTCATATATCTACGTTAATTTTAACTCCAATAAAAAAAATTGACCTCATACATAATGAAATGGGTAGCTTTATCATTTCATAAGAAAAAAAATAGAGAAAATATATTAATTCAGGAAAACTTGGCTTATTATTCAAATCGGGCCTTGCATAGTAGGCTGAGAAGTGCGTTCTGGCTACTAGGTACGACATATATATATATATATATATATATATATATATATATATATATATATATATATATATATATATATATATATATATATATATATTATATATATATATATATATATATATATATATATATATATATATATATATATATATATATATATATATATATATTCATTAGGCGTTAATAAAATTTATTTATCTATTTATATTTTTATTTAGTCCTCTAAAGTTAGTTTACACAAGTTATAAACAAGTTTTAATCGCAGTATTCGCCAAAACAATCTCGCTAATAATAAAAACAGCCAAAACGCTCACTCAGGAGCACACTAAAGTTGTTACGCTCGTTCAGGGGCCCCCTCAGATCGCTTAAGGCCTATGTCTAAGAGGCATGTGCTCTCAGTCAACATTCATTCATCAACCTGTATGCAAGGTCCCCCAGGCTGCTCGCATCTCCCATCATCATGACAGTGTGTCCCCTGTGCCTGTCGCCTCTCAATAACGAAATCGAGCATTTATGCAAAACGCACTGCATAACATGCTTACCTGAGATGTCCATCAACGCTCTTCAAGAATGTTGACTGTTCTGCGTACAATGTAATGGACCTACACCACCGGGACATTTTGACGTAACCTGTGCTAGCTGTGGATAACTCTATTGTGCAAATCGTAAGTTCCGCATTTCTCGTAAAATTCAATAAACTTTTTAAAGATATATATCTGAAACACACGTACATACAGACATCCAATTTATATAAAATATTCTCATTTTAATTCATGGTTCTACGTCCTGCCCGTACTGTCGTTGGTCCTTTAACCAGGAACCTCCTACAGAAGCCAGAAACGTCATTGAACCGCCACCCAAACGCCGTCGCATCATAAATAACCATTCGTTTTCACCATATTTGTTCATAATTTAAAAAGTTAACAATTGTATATTTTAACAGGTGTATAACAAGTAATATGTACTCATACAGAAAATGTTTCCATTACAGGAGTTCCAATTCGCGATCAAGAGAATTTCGTACTTGGTGAAATCAACAACCCAGCTCGTAAGTATTATTATTTATCTGTAATTCAGGTTTCCTCTTAATTTTTCAAATTCAGTTTTCCTCTTAAAGTTACAGACATTGTTTTCCTCTTAAAGTTTCAAATGCAGTTTTCCTCTTATTGTTTATTCATTGCTAATATTGTATTACAGAATCGCCCCTGGATTCAACCCAACCCTCTGAGTGGAGCACACCTGTATGCAGTCAACCCCGGCTTTCTCAGGACCTAGAAGAAGATGCCCCAGACGGTAACCTGCAGGCACCCTCAGATGAAGAAGACAATCAACCCCATGTTCGTGACATATCCGATGAAGAAGAAGTCAATGCTCCAGATTCCCCTGAGGTAGATAATGTAATTCAAGTTGTTCCTCAGGTCTTAGAAGTTATTAACCATTTTGAAGGTGCTTTCTCGAGACATTCATTCTCCATTCCCGGTCATTTAGACGCAGGCTCAATTACGTATATAAACACATAGGGAATTTTTTATAAAATACATAGACAATCAGTTCAGAGAAATACAGGAAGAATTCCCTCCCTCATTTCATATTTACCCGGACATAAGCTTAATTTTGCAAAAACTTAATCACGCCGACAATCAATATAAAATATTAGACAAAGTCTTTTCAATTAGGGGCGAAACCCAGACTGTTACCCAGGAAGAAGTAGAAGTGCTCGTAAATTCTTGGGTTGACGAAATGTCCGCTAAAATTGACGATTGCCTTAAAAATGTCCAATCCTCAAGTGTAAGAATTCATTCCATGTCAGGCTTCGCCATTAATTTCTCTTATATTCGTCACCCAATGCAGCTCGGATCTTACGTACCTTATTCTACTAAATTAAGGGGGTAGAGATTCAGTATTTAACCCTCATAATGAAGGAGACGAATGTTTGTTGCAATGCTTAGCCGCCTATAAAAGCGTAGCGCGTGGAGGGACATTTAAAAACGTTACTCATCATCACAAAAGCATTCAATGGTGTAGGAGATTCATAGTATGGGCCGATGAAATCAGATTCCCAGTATCATTTGACAATCTTAAGAAAATAGAGAAACGTAACAGAATTTCTATTTATATTTATACAGTAACTCATGAAAGTAACAGATACTATCTTAGTTTAGCTAGGAAAAGTCAAGAAAAGTATGCCGATAAAGTCCCTTTGTTATTATTAGAAGGCAAGCATCTCTGCCTTATAAAAGATTTCCATAAATTTTCAAGGAATATTAACAATAATCGGTATAGAATTCCTAACACTCATAAATTCTGTCATATTTGCTTATTGCACGCTCCCCCAGATGAGATTCAGGCTCACGAAGAGTCATGCTCTGTATCCCAAGTATTTTCGTTCTATAATCCTAATGAGAAAATAATATTTAAAAATTACGGTAGGACATATTGTCCGACTCACACTGCCTATTATGACTTCGAATGTCTTTTAGGTCGTCAAAATCCGCGCGGTATGGTAGAATGTAAGCATAAACCAATTGCTTATGCTTACATAATTTTAGACAGAGAATTAAATGTCGTAGAAACGTATTCATACGTAGGTCCAGACGCTGTTAATCATTTTATTCCCACGCTAAAAGCCTCATGGAAAGCTATTTATGCTCAGTTCCCCAACTTCCCTAAGAACTTGTCTAGAGAGGAGGAAAGAATGTTTCAAAGACAAAATACGTGTCAGTTGTGTCATCAAAATTTCAAGAATAGGAAAGATAAACATAGGCATCATAATCATACTATACAAGAAAATATTTACTTAGGTGCTTATTGTGCTTGTTGCAATTTGAAATGTAAAAATGCTCGTAGATACTTGACCACATTTTCCCATAATGCATCCTATGATCTTGAAATCATACTTAAAGAATTGCCTAAAGATCCTCACCGTGATGTAGAAATTCTAACCAAGGAAGGTTTAAAATTTATGCAAGTCATCATAGGTAATCTTAAATTCCTAGATAGCCTAGCACAATAGTGTAAAAGGAGACACATGGGGAATTGATTTTCAGAAACGGTTGGGCACTTCCATGCCGACTCGACTCCCGGGGGCCAGATCGTGAAAATCTTTTTCAAGCAGTTGGGTCAGGACGCGCTGGCGCGCACCTGGCTGGCTGGCTGGGTGGGTGGGGTGGTCCATTCCCCCCAGGGGTACCCAGGGCCCACCACCCAGGGTGTACCTGAGGAACTGGTGCCCTATCCTAACCTGTTTTTTCTTGTGCTTTTAAGATGAGTCTAAGGCATCAAGAAGGGGGTCCCCTACTTATGGGAAGTACCGAGGATGAATGTTCAATAGATGAAAACCAAAAAATACACTGGTGAAAGGCATTATAAACGTTTTTGGAGTATTTTAATGGCATGAGCAAAAATTCACGATTTGGCCCGGGGGTGTTACGAGAGTACTACGGTATCAATTTGGGGGCCCTTACTTTTGAATGGATCAGAGGGTGAATGTTCAATAGATTCAAACCAAGAAACACAGTTGAAAGCGAATATAGAAGATTTTGGAGTACTTTAATGAGGCTATGACTGAATAGTACAGGGAGCCCTTGGGCACAGCTCCATTTTCTGTAATGGTCAGAGGTGAGCAGTGAGAACGGGGCGCGATTTTTTGACCAATCAGGAGCCGAGTAGAAAAATTCTCTTTCTGTCTCGGGGTCATGGGCCAATCAGGTGAAATTTTCCTTATTTGTCGCGGGGGTGTCACGTGACATGACGTCGGCAATAAGGACCCTCGACCTATGATTACCCCAGTGGGGTCAAGCATAGAAGGGGGGTCAAGATTCCTTACAAAGACCAAGTTGGATATATAGGTGTAGTAAGCCTTATCTTGAATTTGCATGATACTGTGGGGTACATTGACATGAAGGGCGAGTCATAGAACAGGATCTGCATGTGAGATGGGTCATATTAGGGTTTTAAAGAAGTTAAGATAGCTTTAAAGAGTCCTGTGTGCTTGATAGTGGGGAAATGTTCAGTCAATAATTCTCGTGTTTTGAATCTGAATGAGGGGTCCTAGTTTGCGTTCTAGTCGTAAAATGAGTTCCTTAGTATATTTGCTATGGAAAATGAGCTTTCAGTACTCTATATAATTTGAAATGAGGTCAAGAAAGACATGTTTATGTGCGAGAAGAGTCAGGTTGGAAACTGTTTATTCCAGTCATCCCCCCTTGGCTTTGCTCCGTTTTCTGTAGCTAAAGTAAAGATTCCATTTTCTGTGGCATTCAGTTGATTACTGGTGAAAAAGGCATGCTTGCCTTTGTATGGTTCTAACCTGTTTATAGATTTTATAGATATATTTTTCGGGCCTCAAATTAGATTTTAATATGAAAAATAGCATCAAATGTATGTCTATCTTTTGTAATAAACGTTACAAGCATTAACAATACCTCTGACATTTCATAGAATACGAAAAGAAGTTTAAATAGTGGGGCCTCAGCCATATTGTGTTGGGTTTGACACTCCAAACATTAATTTGACACTCGTAAATATACTATAAAGGAAAGTAGTCAAGTGGTTTAAGCAATGTAATATGTACTAGAAATCTGTTCATATTCCGTATTAAATTGAATTTTTTAACATAATAGTTTGCAGCTATTGTGGTGGGGGCCCAATAACTTCATGTAACGCATCGACTGGTACTATCTGTTGCTATGAAATGCTTTTTGAAATCATGTGTTAAAATTTAAAAGTCGACTCCATCAGTTGCCATTTATGTCAGTGCCGTGGTATATCAAGCGCAAAGGTTTTCAGAAAAATGTTACACCTCCACCTTTCAAAAAGTGAAAAGATGAATTTATTTTGGCATTACTGTCATTACTTTGGAAGTTTTTAATGATAGCACATGCTTAAACAAACTCGCTCGCAAAAACAAACTCATTTTTTTTTTGGTTCAACTTACACAAATAAACCCAGGGCTTTCACATTCGCGCAAAATACTTAGTCCCCCCCTAAACTTAAAACAGTTGCACAATCTTACTTAAACACATTGCTAAACTCTTATACACAAACAAAAAACTCAATTTTTAACTTACACAAATAAACACAGGCTTTGCACATTCACACACAAAAAAATGCTTAGTTCCCCCTAGACTTGAACACTCACAATCTTACGGTGCTTTAATTGCCATAGCCTTCCAAACCTGCACTGGGTCGTTAGTCATACATAGAATCAGGGAGAAAAATATCTGCTTCAATATATAAAAAAAAATAATACAACTCTTGAATAAATAGTCCTACCACTTGGGCTGGACGGTAGAGCGACGGCCTTACTTCATGCAGGTCGGCGTTCAATCCCCTGACCATCCAAGTGGTTGGGCCACCATTCCTTCCTCCCATCTTATTCCCAAATCCTTATCCTGACTCCTTCCCAGTGCTACATGGTCGTAATGGCTTGGCACTTTCTCCTGATAGTTCCATTCCATTCCATTCTTGACTAAATAACTAGCATTAAGTTTTAAGTCAATCTAATATCCCTATCTCACGGCCCCCCCAGAACTCTGCACATTCCCGCCCTCCAACAAATTCCAAAGCCTTACAAGAGCCCACTCCAGTCACTCACGCGGCAATAGACATGTTTTTCGCCCAACTGTATTTATTTAAAAAAAAAAAATACGTCAGATAGAAAGAGTTTCGCATTGCTATTATATTTACCTTATAAAGCCTCTCTATAAAAATGATATGCCATTGCGTATTATGATTGTTTTATAATAAATATTGCATAAATACTTACACGATTTCATAAACAAAAATTATTTTAATGAGCCATGTTTGGAAAGCATCATTATTAAGATAAATACAAACTTTTAAAACTAACTAAAAAGATATATCTCATAGAAGAAGATTTATTCTTCGGGATATATGTTATTATTTAAGAGTTTCATTCTATATAAGAAAGTTGCCAATGTTGTCAAAACTCTGGCCACAATTTTTTTTTTTTATTTGAAGGTTTTCCCAAGGGAGTAAATCTTGCTTCCTCGCTTTCTCCCACGTGTTTCCTCAGTTGGACTGGATGCAGAGTAACCTGCATGCAAGTCCAGTTCCCCAACGTCCAAACTATTGGACATTGCAAAATTTCACTAAATAATGCGGTATTTTAGTTGCCCCCTCTAATTATAGAGATTTTAATCTCTAAACATTTCAGTGCCAAGAACAACTCTCGTGCAGGCCCGCGTTCAGTCCCCGACGTTCAAGCTTTTTGCTACAGTAAATGTCTCTAAAAATGAGGCGTATCTCGCCCTGACCAACTGTTTTTGGCTTAATTGTAACCCATCCAGCTGCAGTCTGCTGGATAGAAGGGCAGTGGGCCTGATAAAAATAAAAAACATAAATTGTTAGACTAGCTCTTTACATATGCTAGTTGTTTAATTTATTAACTGCTACTAATGCGATGATGATGCAAGAGGAGCCAGTACACATCTATGGATCAACCAATAAAAGCAGCAGACTTCTAGATGTTAATACTGCTCAGCTTAGCCCCCCCCCCCCCCCACTGGATGGGCGGCAGTGAGCAGGAAAAAACAGATAAATTATGACACTAGTTCGCCACATATCCCAGTCTTGGTTTTAATTTAGAAACTGCACTTGCGGTCTTTCTCGTGCCCCATTGTTGATGTGTGACAATGACCATTGGATTTAAAAAAAAAAAAAACTAGCTCATTAAGATTGCAAAAACTTGCTTTAGCTAAATGAATTGTGTAGGTTCTGACTCTGAGGCCCATTATGCAGCCCTTTTCCGCTAAAGCCCGCAAGATGGGATTGATTGATTGATGAAGATTAAGCCACCCAAAAGGTGGCACGGGCATGAATAGCCCCTACGTGGTGGCCCCTTTTGAGCCATTACCAGTATCAATAGCTGATACTGGAGATCTGTGGAGGTGCGACTGCACCCTGCGTGACGGGAAATGTCTCCTCCCCCCCCCACCCCCCGTGGCAAGATGGGAATAGGGGGGGCTGCATTAATAAAACGATTTAAAACTAACATTCAATTATATATTCTCAAACTTATGCAAAAAAACTTTACAATCACATTTGCAAACTTGCACAAATTAATTTTGGCAATTTTGTTTACCCATTATTTGTTTGTTTTTCTTGCTTGAGCCAAAAATGAATTGTTGGGTTCATTACCAGAGTCCATTTCCCCACCGTGGTAACCCTTCCCACTACCCGCCCCACAAGATGTGATTCATAATAAATGAACTAAACTAGCATTCAATTATATTCTCAACAAACTTATGCAAACCCCATACAATTACATTAGCAAGCTATCACAAATTCATTGAGCAAGTTTAACTATTCGCTTACTTTGCGTCATTATATAATGGAATACGAAAAAGAAATTCGCAGAATTCAGAGATAACACCATCAATGGAGTCCAAGAAATACGCATGTACTTCATTCATAATGATGCGCTGCCAGGAATCTTAGCAAAGCAACCAAAATATTTGCTTACACTATGTATGTGAAGGATGCACATGACTCTCCGGTTAGGCGGTTGTGGAGTGAGACCAGCAACTACAGACTTCCCATAGTCGTAAAAATGCCTTGCATAGAGACCGTTGCAAGCCTCTTGTTGAATCACTTAGGGTGCATATATATGTGTGTGTGTGTGTATGTAGCAGTGACAATCGCGTAACGAGCTTTCAAGAGATTGTCACTTACATAGCTAAACAATATGTAGGGTTCAGTTTCCAAACCAATTATGCGGCTCTCGAACCCTTTTCTCCCGCTACATGCGGGAGATCCCTTTTATTTTCAGCTAAAATATGCATTATATTCAGGGGGGTTCGCCGTGTCATACCACAACCAAAAGCCCAATATACTCCCCTAAACTTTCCCTATCCCATCTAAATTAAAAAAAAAATGCATTTCCAATGCCCAATATATATATATATATATATATATATATATATATATATATATATATATATATATATATATATATATATATATATATATATATATATATATATATATATAACTATGGGTTTAATGGTTGTAATAACCTAACCTCTATTAACTATGGGTTTAATGGTTGTGTTTGAACATCAGTTCAAACACAACCCAACCTCATATAAATGGATTTGAACTCCATTTGTACACATGTTCTTAGGAAACATGATAAGATTCGCCATATCTCTATCATTAAATAATACAATTTTTCCTTAACCTAGCCTATGATCCCCCCCCCAATTAGGACAAATTTGTGTTAGATTTGGGTTATATTAAGCTAATGTGAAATTATATTCCTACTTTAATTCTTTAATATCCATAATTTGCCAGAATTTCGAGGGGGGGGGGGGGGGATTATAGGCTAGGTTAAGGAAAAATTGTATTATTTAATGATAGAGATATGGCGAATCTTATCATGTTTCCTAAGAACATGTGTACAAATGGAGTTCAAATCCATTTATATGAGGTTCGGTTGTGTTTGAACTGATGTAGAGAAAAATGGCCATTAAACCCATAGTTAATAGAGGTTAGGTTGGGATGGATTGGCTGTAACCCAAGAATAAGATACCATATATGGAACCAAGATCTTGGTATCAGAGGTATGGGCAAGGGCAGTTGGGTTGATGCAAAAACATCACGTTCCCCCCAAAAAAGAAGGTGCAACAATTAATGTCAGGTCAAGGCAGGTTAGCTTCAGGTGTTGTTGAGTCCATAAACAACATTGACAGGAATATTCGGCAAAGATCCACGCAGGTTAGGGTACAGGGTGGTTGGGTTAATATCCAAACAAATACTTTTCTAAGAATATAAAATACAATATTTAACAAAGATCCATAACTAACAAATAAAAAAAAAACAGTCGAGATTATTGGACTGCATATTGAAAATGCGCCTTAAATTTGCAGTGTATGGAATAGGCGAAACTTGGGGGGAAAATTGGGCATTGACCTTGCTATAATACGTAAAATCGGGTAAATTTGGTAGAAAATGTCTTAAATTTGGATAAATTGGGGCAAATTAGGTAGAAATTGTCTTAAATTGTGATACATTTGGTTAAATTTGGTCTTAGCCATGTTAGGGTTGGGTCTGGTTTTTAGGTAGGATTGATGTATATAAACGCATCTGTATATTGGAAATGGCTCGTCGGACCCTACACTATCACTATGAAATGGTCTCTGGGAATGAAGTATGACATCGACCACTGGATATTGGATACTGGAAATACACATAAAAGTTATATGGAATGGGTGAAACTTGGACAAACTGGGGCTTTGGCTGTGCTATGATGAGGTGAACTATGGTAAAATTTGGTGGAAATTGGATAAAATTGTGGCAAATTAGGTGGAAATTATCTTAAATTGGGGAAAATTTGGTTAAATTTGGCCTTAGCCGTATTGGGTTAGGTCTGCTTTTGGTAGGTTTGATGATATATAAACACATCTGGAACATGGAAATGGCTGGATGAACACTGCACTATTACTATGAAATGGTCTTTGGGAATAGGCTGTGACATTGGGGGCGACCTGATATTGAAGATTCACATTAAATTTAATTGGGATAGGTGAAACTTAGTCAAATTGGGGCTTTGGTTGTGCTATGAAATGGTAAACTCGGGTAAAATTGGCGGGAATTGGATTAAATTTGAATAAATTGGATCAAATTAGGTGGAAATATGATTAAATTGGGATAAATTTGGCTTTAGCTGTGTGTTAGGTTAGGTCTGGTTTCGTAGGATTGAAGATATATAAACACATCTGGATATTTGGAAACAGCTGGATGGACACTGCGCTATGAAATGGTCTTGGGAATAGGGCGTGACATAGGGCACCTGGATATTAGATATTGAAAATGCACATTAAATTTATATGGGATAGGTGAAACTTGGGTGAAATGGGCTTTGGCTGTGATATGACTTGGCATATTTTTGCCAATATTTAATGGGGAATTGTCATTAATTCGGATGAAATTAGGTAGATGGCCACAGCACTAACACTATGAAATGGTCTTGGGAATGGGGAATATGTGGTGGCTGGATAATGGGCATTGGAAATGAACGTTATTTTTAGATGAGATAGAGAAAACTCGGGTGAATTGGGCTTTGGCTTGAACAAATCAGGCCTATTCCTGGGGGGTGGGGTGGGGGTTGAGTGGGTGGGGGAGGGGGAGGGACAGTGAAATTTAGCTTTTGGTTCTTATATGATTAGTTACATTTAAATTCAGTTTTAGTCTTTTTTTATAATTGGAGATAACTTTTGGTGGACTTGTCTTTAAACTGGAGTAAATTTAAATAAATTTAGCTTGTGCTGTTTTTTTTTTTTAAGCTTTGGGAAATTGGGATTTTGGTTGTGCCATACACAACAAATTTTAGGTAAAATTGTCTTTAATTTGATGAAATTACCTGGAGGGGTGCAGCACTAACTCTTATGAAATGGTCTTGGGGATGTTGTATAATATGCGTTGGCTATATATATATATATATATATATATATATATATATATATATATATATATATATATATATATATATATATATATATATATATATATATATATTTTATTAAATATGACCGAAAAAGTAAGATTAATAATTCTAACACGAATTTTCTCAATCTTTCGTACATTATGCTTCACTGTTGGAGGTAAATCAAAAATCACTTCTCCAAAATTCATTTTTATTTCTAGTCTGACGCGACACGGGCGCGTTTCGTAAAACTTATTACATTTTCAAAGACTTCACAAATACACAACTGATTAGAACTTGCATTTCCCTGATTTTATATCTACATTTGAGTGAGGTGGGAAGGGTGATGTGGCATTACATTTGAGTGAGGTGGGAAGGATGATGTGGCATTAGAGGATATTAATAGGGTATTAAAAGTATCAACACAAGACAGAACACGAAACAATGGATATTGAATAGAAGTGTTTGTAGAAAGCCTATTGGTCCACATTTCTTGATGCTTCTATATTGGAGCGGAGTCTTGAGGTGGGTAGAATATAGTTGTGCAATAATTGGCTGTTGATTGCTGGTGTTGACTTCTTGATGTGTAGTGCCTCGCAAACGTCAAGCCGCCTGCTATCGCTGTATCTATCGATGATTTCTGTGTTGTTTACTAGGATTTCTCTGGCGATGGTTTGGTTATGGGAAGAGATTATATGTTCCTTAATGGAGCCCTGTTGTTTATGCATCGTTAAACGCCTAGAAAGAGATGTTGTTGTCTTGCCTATATACTGGGTTTTTTGGAGCTTACAGTCCCCAAGTGGGCATTTGAAGGCATAGACGACGTTAGTCTCTTTTAAAGCGTTCTGTTTCGTGTCTGGAGAGTTTCTCATGAGTAGGCTGGCCGTTTTTCTGGTTTTATAGTAAATCGTCAGTTGTATCCTCTGATTTTTGTCTGTAGGGATAACGTTTCTATTAACAATATCTTTCAGGACCCTTTCCTCTGTTTTATGAGCTGTGGAAAAGAAGTTCCTGTAAAATAGTCTAATAGGGGGTATAGGTGTTGTGTTAGTTGTCTCTTCGGAGGTTGCATGGCTTTTCACTTTCCTTCTTATGATGTCTTCGATGAAACCATTGGAGAAGCCGTTATTGACTAGAACCTGCCTTACCCTACAGAGTTCTTCGTCGACTTGCTTCCATTCTGAGCTGTGGCTGAGAGCACAGTCGACGTATGCGTTAACAACACTCCTCTTGTACCTGTCAGGGCAGTCGCTGTTGGCATTTAGGCACATTCCTATGTTTGTTTCCTTTGTGTAGACTGCAGTGTGGAAACCTCCGCCCTTTTCCATGACTGTTACATCTAGAAAAGGCAGCTTCCCATCCTTTTCCGTCTCGTAAGTGAAACGCAGCACGGAACTCTGCTCAAATGCCTCCTTCAGCTCCTGCAGATGTCTGACATCAGGTACCTGTGTAAAAATGTCGTCAACATACCTGCAGTATATGGCCGGTTTCAAGTTCATGTCGACTAAGACTTTTTGCTCGATGGTACCCATGTAGAAGTTTGCAAACAGGACACCTAGGGGAGAACCCATAGCGACCCCATCTACTGTAATAAGTTTTACGAAACGCGCCCGTGTCGCGTCAGACTAGAAATAAAAATGAATTTTGGAGAAGTGATTTTTGATTTACCTCCAACAGTGAAGCATAATGTACGAAAGATTGAGAAAATTCGTGTTAGAATTATTAATCTTACTTTTTCGGTCATATTTAATAAAATATGTCTACAGGAAAGACTGCTACCAAAATATACTAATATATATATATATATATATATATATATATATATATATATATATATATATATATATATATATATATATATATATACATATATATATATATATATATATATATATATATATATATATATATATATATATATATATATATATATATATATATATATTGGGCATTGGAAATGCATTTTTTTTAAATTTAGATGGGATAGGGAAAGTTTAGGGGAGTATATTGGGCTTTTGGTTGTGCTATGACACGGCGAACCCCCCTGAATATAATGCATATTTTAGCTGAAAATAAAAGGGATCTCCCGCATGTAGCGGGAGAAAAGGGTTTGAGAGCCGCATAATTGGTTTGGAAACTGAACCCTACATATTGTTTAGCTATGTAAGTGACAATCTCTTGAAAGCTCGTTACGCGATTGTCACTGCTACATACACACACACACATATATATGCACCCTAAGTGATTCAACAAGACGCTTGCAACGGTCTCTATGCAAGGCATTTTTACGACTATGGGAAGTCTGCAGTTGCTGGTCTCACTCCACAACCGCCTAACCGGAGAGTCATGTGCATCCTTCACATACATACAGTAAGCAAATATTTTGGTTGCTTTGCTAAGATTCCTGGCAGCGCATCATTATGAATGAAGTACATGCGTATTTCTTGGACTCCATTGATGGTGTTATCTCTGAATTCTGCGAATTTCTTTTTCGTATTCCATTATATAATGACGCAAAGTAAGCGAATAGTTAAACTTGCTCAATGAATTTGTGATAGCTTGCTAATGTAATTGTATGGGGTTTGCATAAGTTTGTTGAGAATATAATTGAATGATAGTTTAGTTCATTTATTATGAATCCCATCATGTGGGGCGGGTAGTGGGAAGGGTTACCACGGTGGGGAAATGGACTCTGGTAATGAACCCAACAATTCATTTTTGGCTCAAGCAAGAAAAACAAACAAATAATGGGTAAACAAAATTGCCAAAATTAATTTGTGCAAGTTTGCAAATGTGATTGTAAAGTTTTTTTGCATAAGTTTGAGAATATATAATTGTATGTTAGTTTTAATAATGCAGCAACATTGGCAACTTTCTTATATAGAATGAAACCCTTAAACAATAACATATATCCTGAAGAATAAATCTTCTTCTATGAGATATATCTTTTTAGTTAGTTTTAAAAGTTTGTATTTATCATAATGATGATGCCTTCCAAACATGGCTCATTAAAATAATTTTTTGTTTATGAAATCGTGTAAGTATTTATGCAATATTTATTATAAAACAATCATAATACGCAGTGGCATATCATTTTTATAGAGAGGCTTTATAAGGTAAATATAATAGCAATGCGAAACTTTCTATCTGACGTATTTTTATTTTAAATAAATACAGTTGGGCGAAAAACATGTCTATTGCCGCTTGGCCGTGAGATAGGGATATTAGATTGACTTAAAACTTAATGCTAGTTATTTAGTCAAGAATGGAATGGAACTATCAGGAGAAAGCGCCAAGCCATTACGACCATGTAGCACTGGGAAGGAGTCAGGATAAGGATTTGGGAATAAGATGGGCGGAAAGAATGGTGGCCCAACCACTTGGATGGTCAGGGGATTGAACGTGGACCTGCATGAAGTAAGGCCGTCGCTCTACTGTCCAGCCCAAGTGGTTGGACTATTTATTCAAGAGTTGTATTATTTTTTTTTTATATATTGAAGCAGATATTTTTCTCCCTGATTCTATGTATGACTAACGACCTAGCTTTGGCTTTGGCAATTAAAGCACCGTAAAGGAAGGCTTTGGCAATTAAAGCACCGTAAGATTGTGAGTGTTCAAGTCTAGGGGGAACTAAGCATTTTTTTGTGTGTGAATGTGCAAAGCCTGTGTTTATTTGTGTAAGTTAAAAATTGAGTTTTTTGTTTGCTTATAAGAGTTTAGCAATGTGTTTAAGTAAGATTGTGCAACTGTTTTAAGTTTAGGGGAGGACTAAGTATTTTGCGCGAATGTGAAAGCCCTGGGTTTATTTGTGTAAGTTGAACCAAAAAAAATGAGTTTGTTTTTGCGAGCGAGTTTGTTTAAGCATGTGCTATCATTAAAAACTTCCAAAGTAATGACAGTAATGCCAAAATGAATTCATCTTTTCACTTTTTGAAAGGTGGAGGTGTAACATTTTCTGAAAACCTTTGCGCTTGATATACCACGGCACTGACATAAATGGCAACTGATGGAGTCGACTTTTAAATTTTAACACATGATTTCAAAAAGCATTTCATAGCAACAGATAGTGCCAGTCGATGCGTTACATGAAGTTATTGGGCCCCCACCACAATAGCTGCAAACTATTATGATGTTAAAAAATTCAATTTAATACGGAATATGAACAGATTTCTAGTACATATTACATTGCTTAAACCACTCGACTACTTTCCTTTATAGCATATTTACAATTGTCAAATTAAAGTTTGGAGTGTCAAACCCAACACAATATGGCTGAGGCCCCACTATTTAAACTTCTTTTCGTATTCTATGAAATATCACAGGTATTGTTAATGCTTGTAACATTTATTACAAAAGATAGACATACATTTGATGCTATTTTTCATATTAAAATCTAATTTGAGGCCCGAAAAGTATATCTATAAAATCTATAAACAGGTTAGAACCATACAAAGGCAAGCATGCCTTTTTCACCAGTAATCAACTGAATGCCACAGAAAATGGAATTTTTACTTTAGCTACAGAAAACGGAGCAAAGCCAAGGGGGGATGACTGGAATAAACAGTTTCCAACCTGACTCTTCTCGCACATAAACATGTCTTTCTTGACCTCATTTCAAATTATATAGAGTACTGAAAGCTCATTTTCCATAGCAAATATACTAAGGAACTCATTTTACGACTAGAACGCAAAGTAGGACCCCTCATTCAGATTCAAAACACGAGAATTATTGACTGAACATTTCCCCACTATCAAGCACACAGGACTCTTTAAAACTATCTTAACTTCTTTAAAACCCTAATATGACCCATCTCACATGCAGATCCTGTTCTATGACTCGCTCTTCATGTCAATGTACCCCACAGTATCATGCAAATTCAAGATAAGGCTTACTACACCTATATATCCAACTTGGTCTTTGTAAGGAATCTTGACCCCCCCTTCTATGCTTGACCCCACTGGGGTAATCATAGGTCGAAGGTCCCTATTGCCGACGTCATGTCACGTGACACCCCCGCGACAAATAAGGAAAATTTCACCTGAATGGCCCATGACCCCGAGACAGAAAGAGAATTTTTCTACTCGGCTCCTGATTGGTCAAAAAATTCGTGCCCCGTTCTCACCGCTCACCTCTGACCATTACAGAAAATGGAGCTGTGCCCAAGGGCTCCCTGTACTATTCAGTCATAGCCTCATTAAAGTACTCCAAAATCTTCTATATTCACTTTCAACTGTGTTTCTTGGTTTGAATCTATTGAACATTCACCCTCTGATCCATTCAAAAGTAAGGGCCCCCAAATTGATACCGTAGTACTCTCGTAACACCCCTGGGCCAAATCGTGAATTTTTGCTCATGCCATTAAAATACTCCAAAAACGTTTATAATGCCTTTCACCAGTGTATTTTTTGGTTTGAATCTATTGAACATGCACCCACTGATCCACTCATAAGTAGGGGACCCCCTTCTTGATGCCTTAGACTCATCTTAAAAGCACGAGAAAAAACAGGTTAGGATAGGGCACCAGTTTCCTCAGGTACATCCTGGGTGGTGGTCCCTCGGTACCCCTGGGGGGGGGGGGGGGGAACGGACCACCACCCCACCCAGCCAGCCAGCCAGGTGCGTGCCAGCGCCTCCTGACCCAACTGCTTGAAAAAGATTTTCACGATCTGGCCCCCGGGAGTCGAGTCGGCATGGAAGTGCCCAACCGTTTCTGAAAATCAATTCCCCATCTGTCTACTTTTACACTACTTAGCACTCCTTAACAGGTCATTAGGAACCTTAGCAAAAGAGCACGTTGACAGTAAGAAACCCACCAAGTATACTGAACACATATTAAATGGCGTATCCAATGAGGCTAGAGCTCTGTTAATAAAAGGTAAACAAAGCCTATGTTATGATTACATTTATTCCATGGATGTATTAGACGAACCTCAGCTCCCTTCTCGAGATAAGTTTTACAATGTTTTACATGACGCTCCTCTATCTGAAGAAGATTACAACAAAGCTCTTAAAGTATTTAATGTGGGGAACTGTACAAACATCAAGGATTACCTCATGTTATATTCAAAAGTTGACGTAGGAATGTTAGTTGATATATTTACACTTTCGCGCACATCACTGAAAGAAATTTACGAACTAGATATTGTTTTCTACGTATCTCTGCCTAGTTACGCTTGGGACGCATTCTTATTTAAATCTAAAGTTATACTTGACTTGTGTATGATCAGAATGTTTATGATTTGTTGAGAAGAAATCTTAGAGGGGGGTTCACATCTTCCATAAGACAATTCACACAGGCTGTTAATGAGCACACTATATCTAACCCTAGCTCTGATGAAGATACTCACATTTTGTACCTCGACTTTAATAGCCTGTATGCTGCTTGCATGGCTGTGTTACTTCCCCAGGGAGGGATTAGACAATTAACTGACCTTGAGTGGGATACCTTATTAGGGCAAGGGTTACAACATATCCCCTGTGATCAAGACAGAGGCTATTGAATTTTATGCGATATGAAACGTGTATCTCCGGAGGTAGCTAGGTATACTGATGATCTGCCCCTTGTACTGTCTCATACTAATATAACTGAGGAGTTTTTGTCAGAGTACAGTAAGAAAACCCTTAATGATGAAAAACGTAAGCTCCCACCTAAAAATACTAAATTAATTGCATTCCATTTGCCACAAAAAGACTACTTAGTAAGCCTTGATTTCCTGCAATTGCTATTAAAACTAAGACTAGAAGTTGAACGAGTAAAAACAATCTATGAATTTAAACAGGCTCCCTATTTAAAAAGATTTTATTTCGACAAACATTCGAGAACGAGCCAATACCACCTGTGAAGTTAAAGGAAAAGCCTTTAAACTCATAAGTAATAGTCTGTATGGGAAATCAATGACCAGTATTTCTAGATATGCTAATAACCACCATCTAGTATGACTCATCTAGTGTGACTCATATGTCAGGCTGCGAGCAGCCGCGTCCAACAGCCTGGTTGATCAGTCCAGCAACCAGGAGGCCTGGTCGACGACCGGGCCGCGGGGACGCTAAGCCCCGGAAGCACCTCAAGGTAACCTCAAGGTAGTAACGACAAAACACTCATTCTTAACTCATACAAGAAACCCTTTGTATAAACGAGCTATCTCTTTAGGTCCAGATAGGGTTCTCTGTACAGTAATGAAAGACATCCTTAAAGTTACAACTCCTTCTTACATGGGATATCAGATCTTACAGATAGCCAAGAGGCGTTTATACGAGTTCTGGTATAATGTAGTTAAAGCCCATTACGGGAAAAGAGCTAGACTCATTCATATTTACTCTTGCCTGTAAAGATGCCTTCCAGGAAATGACTAAAGCTCCTCTACTAGATTATATGGATTTCAGTAATTTTGACAAATACCATCCCATGTATTCAGCTACTCGCAAAGGCGAACTAGGACTGCTCAAGTCAGAAGTAAAGCAGAAAATTATAACTGAATTAATTGCACTCAAGCCTAAAACTTATTCTCTACTAACCCTTGATAATGAACATTTATGTAAATGTAAAGGGATTCCTTATCACCAACAAAAGAAAATAACACATGCATCTTTTCAGAACACATTAGAGACAAATACAACTTTTAATTTTGTATCCCGGTCCATTCGTAACGTTAACGGACAGATATGCACATGTAAAACAACTAAGTGCGACCTGTCAGCTTTTGATGACAAGAGGTACCTCATTAGTCCCTCCGAGTCTTTAGCTTACGGTCACCCAGACATTCCAGAGCGCGAGGTACAGAAAGAGGTGCAGGTAGAGGATCCGGTAATTGTAGATAATCCCCCACCAAGACGTCCATTATTCCCCATTTTTAATCTTTGGGATAAGCGGGATAGAGTCGCTCGGCAATTGTTCCCTAATAACAACTAAGTCTATGTTACTGCATTGTCTATGTATTTCTGTATTATCTATAACTATATTCAATTGTCTATAATTACTGTCTAATGAAAATGTCTATGTTCAAATGTCTAAATGAAAATGACTATGATTTAAATGGTTATGTTATTTTGATACTGTATTGGCTATATTGTATTGTCTATGAAAATGTTTAATGAAAAATGTCTATGATTTAATGTCTATGATTTTGTTACTGAATTGGCTATGAAAATGACTATGTTCAAATGTCTATGATTTAATGGCTATGTTATTTTGATACTGTATTGTCTATGTCTATGATATGTTCAAATGTCTATATGGCTATGTCTATGTTCAAATGTCTATGTATTGTCTATGATTTATTGGCTATGTTATCTTTTTAAATAAAACTCGAATATACATTTTGTTTAAATTCTCCTTTCATTATATATTTGTAGTTAGTCTATTGAATCCCAGCATCATAGAAGGGCAGAAAAAAGTTATTACTGAAGCCCAGTTGAATATATTTAGTGAACCATCAAGAATTATTATTGCTGGATTTTCAAGTGGTGGGAAGAGCTATTTATGTTCTAAAATGATAGAGAAATATCAGCAGAACTTTGCTAAAATAATTATCTGTGGAAATGGGTATAAAGAGTTGAGAACTAACCCACTCATTAGACATAAGATATCTTTTTACTCTGAAATTGTAAACCCTTTAGACGATCGTGATCCAGAGGACACATCTCATATATTAGTTGTTTATGATGACTTGCATGTTGAATCTACAAACTCTAAAATAGTAAGTGATATATTCACTAGGGGACGGCATGAGAACATCTCTGTTATTTTTATAACCCAAAATATATTTTTCAGTGGGAAATTTTCTAGATCTATAAGTTTAAATGCATCTCATTTTATTCTGCTTAAATCAAGAGACCTGTCCCAGAGAGAAACATTAGGCAGACAAATATTCGGAAAAAAAGATGCCAAGAAATTTTTAGATATATATAAGAAAGTGATTTCTCGACAGTATGGGTATTTACTTGTTGACTTGGGCGTTAAAACACCTGAATCCATAATATTTAGGGGAAATATTGTAAATGAACCCCCTTATGAAATAGTGTATCAATGGTGAACATTAAACAAACTCTTAATTAGATATACAATGACCCCAAGTCCATAGGTGGGTTAGGTGGTGTTTTAAAATTGTATAAGGCTGCGAAGAAAACAATCCCTGAATTAACTATAAAAGATGTGAAAGAATATTTAAAAACGTCTAATGCTTATACCTTACATCTATTAAAAAAACGTAAATTTAAGCGAAGACGTATCTTAGCACCTAGACCTAAAGCTTTCTTTACCAGTGACATGGCTAATATGACATTGATAGTTAAGCACAACAATGATATTAAATATTTATTAGTTTGTGTTGATATATTTTTAAGGTTTGCACATGTAGTTCCACTATCCACTAAACCAGGTCAGTGTAAGCGAAGCCATGAAAGCTATTCTGGATTTACCTTCATCAAAAGGTGTAAGGAAGCTTAACACTGATAAGGGCGGTGAATTCTATAATATATGAAACGATTGTTAGACAGTAAAAACACTGAACTGTACAGTGTATTTTCTCAGGAAACTAAAGCCAGCATTGCAGAGAGATTTATAAGAACATTGAAAACTAAGATATATAAATATTTAACGGCATACAGTACCCTAACCTATATAAATGTCTTACCTGATATGGTTAAAACATATAATAGAACACCCCATAGAGGATTAAATGGGAAAATACCTATTGATGTACATGCTTTATCTTTGCCTCAAGATGTGACTAGGCAGTTTAAGCTCATGTATAAAGGAGACCAGCAGACTAAGCCGCGCATCAGTAATCATCTGTCTGTGGGAGATACAGTACAGCTCGCCTTATCTAATCGTATTTCAAAGTTCAAAAGAGGTTTCATCAGCAGAACACTAAGAAAATATTTACTATTGCTCAAATTGATACTAAACAACCCGTACCTTTATATTATCTAAAGGACTTAAATAATAGACTTATAGAAGGCGGGGTTTTATAGAGAGGAGCTGACTCCCACCTACTTGTCAGATACGTTTGAAATTGAGAGAATTATAAGCAAACTTAAAGTTGGCAATACTACTTTATATAAAGTTAGATACGTCTGATACGACAGTTCATTTAATCAGTGGGTGAATTCAGATGACGTGAAGAAACTATGAAGAAGCAGCCCTTAGTTAGCAAGTATCGCAGATTTATCAAACTATTAGCTAGATTAGGTTATAATTCTAGGAAAAAGTTAATTAAGACTCTTAAAAAAGAACATATAGTTTGCCTATCTGAAATATTTAATAATTTCTTAAAAGATAAAATTGAAGTTGGGAAGCCTATTTTAAAACGACTTTCTAAATATAGAGCTCTACTCCATACATTAGCCTGTAAGAAGAAGGCTATTTCACTCAAGAAAGACATATTAATGAGTAAAAGAGGATGTAATTTATTGGGTATTGTACTTCCCATAGCTATAAATTTTATTTCAAGGCTATGTAATAAGGAATAATGAAAGAATTCTATCTTGTACCGCGAAAAGCTATTGATCAACAGAAGCCTACGGCAGTAAGTGTAGAGAAGCCTATGACAGTGAGAACAAATCCTGTTATACATCACTTGATAGACTTAAGATTAAAGCTTAAGGATTATGATTTTGCAGTCTCCTTGTTAAATTATTTTAATACAACTGGACTTGTAAAGTGGGATGAGGAAGGGAACATCACATCGCCAGTTACTGGGCTCAATATTGTTGATGACGTTATAGGCAGGATGTGCACACCGAAATTGTTATTCCCAGAAGATAAATTGCCTATAGGTTAGTTGTTTTTTTCTTTGACCTCTACACCTAAAAATTTATTTAGAAATGTAGATGCGAAAAATCAAGTGTTTTCTCCTCCGAGTTTGAAGAGGCGGATCAAGGCTGGAGATGGAGAGTCTACCTGGATACCATATTAAGGTGAGTTTCTGTTTATTTTTATCATTTACTAATAGACTACAGGATGGATAGTTACGTTATATATGTAGCAAGTAACTCAGATACTGACATATTTAAAAATAATGCTCCCAATGCTTTTGAAAATAGATTACATAATCAGCTGCCTTTAGACCCGAATAAAGCTTATGAAATGTGCCTGAAAAATATATTTCTGCCCCCATCTTATTTTGCTGTTATGAGGAATGACCTGGAAAGTTATATTTCAGTTCAACTTCTAGTGTCTAATAAAAATTTATCTGATTTGAGTACGGTGAATACATCTTTCACTTTAAAGTCAGATATTTTAGCGAGCGATAATTGCATAGAGCTAACGGCTATTTTAAATAGAGAAATTTCAACTATATTTTCAAATGGTTCGCTGAGTTTTATAGGATCCGTACTTAATTATAATTTCCCAGACCATGGGGGCATTTATATGAAATATGAATCGAGTATTAATCGAATTAAGTTTAATACAGCATTAAGTGAGAAGTTATTAAAATTATTTATTACAAATGATGATAAATTGATTGTTCGCATTTCTTTATCTTTTGGTCGAAATATATGTAAAGTTATTGGAGCTGAAGTAGGTACAGCCTATGATATTTTTATTATGAATAAACTACCTAATAACAGGATGACTGTACAAGATACATGCTATTATCACCCTAGGCCAGGAGGCCGTATAGATTTCTTGTGTGTTTATTGTGATAAGGTGCAGCCCACCATGTTTGGTAATCAAACTGTAAATATCTTGGATGTTGTTTCGTTTCAAAGTAATGCAACGCACAGGAAATTATATAAACCTTTAAATACGACTAATATTGACGGCATCTTGAGGTTATCTTGAGATGATTTCGGGGCTTTAGTGTCCCCGCGGCCCGGTCCTCGACCAGGCCTCCACCCCCAGGAAGCAGCCCGTGACAGCTGACTAACTCCCAGGTACCTATTTACTGCTAGGTAACAGGGGCATAGGGTGAAAGAAACTTTGCCCATTTGTTTCTGCCTCGTGCGGGAATCGAACCCGCGCCACAGAATTACGAGTCCTGCGCGCTATCCACCAGGCTACGAGGCCCCTCAAATTAGTATTAAATTAACATATCAAGATGGGGACCCTGTATATTTTGAAAAGGAAGGATGTACGATTGCAGTATTGCATATTAGACCCATTGATATATAATGGTAAAGAGATGAGGGAGTTTATCATTCTCTTCTTACACGTTTAAACATGAGGGTCGGGTCTGTACAGCTGTCAACTGACAGCTGTACAGATTTATAGGGTAGGTAGGGCGATTTATTACACCTCGAGGGAAGACAGGTGAAGCACTGGGTGATATTACTGTTTTTGATAGAAGACATTTAAGAGGAGGTGGAATTTTAAGTTTCTTAACTGGTCTAGCTCATAGAGCAACTCCTTTCCTATTAAAAACTATTATGCCAGTTGCATTGACAATGGGACAGAATGTTTTGCAGGATATAAATACAGGCCAAGGTACTTTGAAAGATGCAATTAGAAAACGTGGTATGGAAACATTGAAAAGTATAGGTCCTAAATTAATTGCAGGTGGACGAAAAACGAAAAGACCTACTTATATAAAGAAAATGTATAGATATAAAGACGTGTTTTCATAAAACAGTACTAGTTGTATACTAGACACAGACATGATGAGTGTAAATGCTCCTAGTGCAGCATTGCAAGTTCCTTTAGGAAATTATACAGCTGCTATAAGCGATGGCTTTCCTAAAGTTAGTCCGCATATAATGGTTGAAAGTACGATATTTTCAAGACAGACACAAGATATTTTACCTGTGAATTCAAGTATTAACAATAAATTTAAAGATTCTTATATTGAATTCCGTATCCCAGAAGTTAAGGGTCAATTTACTGATCTTTCGAGCCTGACGTTAGAATTCATGGTTGAATTAACGGGACCTGACGGAATTACGGCTTTAGCGGATATTAAAAATTGCATCAATAGTTAACGGCCTATCCCAGACGATGTTTAAGGATGTAACTGTCTATTTAAATGAGCAGGTGGTGAAAACTAATTCACTATTTTCATATTAATCGTATGTAAAGCTAATGACAACGCTTTCTGAATGTAAAGCTGAAAGATTTAAAGAATTAACGTATTCTATAAGGATGTTTTCCTGAAAAATATGATGCAGATTATTTTAAGAATGCCTCAGAGGACCTTAAATCTAGATTTGTAAAGTTAAAAACTGAGGGAGTAAACTGTTGCTTTAAACTGCTATTGGACATTACAACTTTGAGCGAATATCTTTTGGATGGAATTGATATTCGTTTTGCGATTAGAACTTAACTAATCCGTGGGTTATAAACACTATTAAATCTGGATACAAGTTTAACATTAAGCTAGCTAGAATGTGGATTGATCGGATAACTCCGTTCGCATCTGGATTGGAGGCTATTAATAGAGCTCTGGCTGAACAAAATACGCCAGTTACATATACGTTTGATAAGACACTCCACAAGACGTTCATTCTTAGGAATGGACAGCAAAGGTTAAGTATTGACCAGCCATGGGGGAGCATTATCCTGGATAAATTATTTATTATGATGACGGATATGGAAGCCATATCTGTATCGTATACGCTTAATCCTCTTTATTTAGATCACTGTGATTTATCTAATGTATATATTACACGTGATGGACAAATTTATTTAATATAACTTGCAAGTTCCCGAATAAATGTTCGAAACTATACTATGAGACTTAAAATACAGTAGGCTTTAATGCCTGTAATACCGTGACAAATAATTCATATATAAAAGGACGAGCGTTACTGGCATTTAGACTAACGCCTGAGGAACTGAGAGACACCCTTCCTATAGAGGCTTCGTGCAACTTGAGAATTACGTTAGAATTTGCTGTTCCAGTGAAATCAAATAAAGTTATTATTTTATTTGGAAATACAACGGGAGTCTTGAGAATTTATTCTGATTGGCGAGTTATGTGCGATACAAGAGCATAAACTGCAAACAAATTATATGGCATTGAACAATATGATGGGTAATAAAACTGAATATATTGGATGCTATTTAGCGACGGATAAATATAGAATCAAGAAACGAATAAGGGATAGTCCAATTATGTTTATAATAAACACATTAGGAAGAGACTCTAAGGAAGGAAGGGCCACTGGATTGCTGTATATAAATCTAAACGAAAAATAGTTATACTAGATTCTTACGGAATAAATGTGTATTCGCCCTACATTTCGGAGTTTTTAAATTATTATAAAGACTGCGATGTATACACGTTTACAGAGCGACTCCAGAGTTTAAATACATATGTATGCGGGCTATATGCTATGTTTTTCTGTTATCATCTTTCAAACAAGGATCTAAAAGATGCCTTTAAGCTATTTGAATCTAGTTTTACTTACAGAGATTATATGCAGAATGATAGGAACGTAATGAGGCTATCTTATGCTTTATTTAAAAATATGCCGAGCTTCTATGAAACGCTATATTACGATAAGAGCGATATTTGCTGGAAAATTTGCTCGGAGACGATGGACTGAATGAGGCTACAGCCGAATTAACTATCAGAAAATGGTGAGTACATTTGTTTTGAGCTTTTTACGTGTTTTATGAATATTGTACATGTGTAAACGCTATCTAAACTGTTATTCTTTTATTTACAGAGATGAGGACTGAATAGGATGGCTATTATACAAGTGGATTGAAGAGCGAGTTTCTGTTAACTTTAGGATAAATGACTCGTTTATTATAACTTGTGTAAACTAAAATTAGATGACTAAATAAAAATATATAAATAAATAAATACATTTTATTAACGCCTAATGAATATATATAAATTATGATGGTGGTGAACGCCGACAATGACTGCCGGATGGCGGACAGGTAATCAGGTGTTGAAGGTCTCGGGGCAAGTAGCCGGCGGAAGCTTAGGTAGCCTTGGGGCAACTTAAGTATTGAAGGTTAAATTGAGCCTCGGTTGATTGTGTAAAACTGACTCATTTAATGTAAAGGAACAAACATTATGATGTCTAAAATACCTGTACGGAATTATGAATGAACAATATGAAGAAGGAAAGGGGGTAAGGTAACAGGTAGAGAGAGGGGGAGCGACGGTCCCAGATATTATGGAGACAGTAAGATAAGATTACGGAGGTGACTTTGTAAGATTACGGAGATGACGCTTGTTTGGTGAGGGTAGGGATGGCGGTGGCGTCTCTCTGGCTGGAGTGAGGTTGAAACAGGTGACGCAGAAGGCTGGGAGGGAGGGGGGGTGTGAGGTCAGAAGGGAGGGTAATGCTACAGTTTTAGTTATGTAGACATACTCGTTTCTAAGTAAGAATTCTACTTAAAAGAATACAGTCTAAATATCTGTTTATTCTCGGTATGAACTCCAATAAATTGGAATTTCTCCTATAGGATCTCTTAACAAAATTCTATGAACATATTTTCCTCATAAGAACTCTTAACAAACTTCTAAAATCTCAGAAATTATTTTTCTCATAAGAATTCCTTAATTCCAAATCGGCCCCTTTCTTAAAAAGTTCGGTGAATATGGTGTGACATATCGGCCTCTTTTCCCAGAAAAAAGGGAGCCCCTGAGTGGTCATCCCTACTACTACCCTGGACCCCTGATGTTCATACAGTGTTCTCTGGTCAAGTCTAGCGGGGGGCCCCTGGTCACCTGGTGTTCATACAGTGTTCTCTGGTGGTGTCTACCAGGGCCCTGGACCCCAGATGTTCATATAGTGTTCTCTGGTGGTGTCTACAGGGGCCCTGGACCCCTGATATTTATATAGTGTTCTCTGGAGGTGTCTACGTGGGACCCTGAACCCCTGGTGTTCATACAGTGCTATCTGATGGTGTCTACGAAGATCCCCTGGTGTTCATACAGTGTTTTTGGTGGTGTCTATGGGGGCCCTGGACCCCTGGTGTTCATACAGTGTTCTCTGATGGTGTCTATGAGGGGCCCTGGACCCCTGACGTTCATACAGTGTTCTCTGGTGGTCTCTAAGGGGGGCCTCTGGACCCCTGATGTTCATACAGTGATCTCTAATGGTGCCTAAATGGGCCCCTGGATCCCTGATTTTCATGCAGTGTTCTCTAGTGGGGTCTACGGGGGCCTTGGACCCTTGATGTTCATACGGTGTTCTCAGGTGGGGTCTACGGGGGCCCTGGATCCCTGGTGTTCATAAGACCTCTGGTGGGGTCTACGAGGGCCCTGGATTCCTGGTGTTCATACAATGTTCTCTGCTGGTGTCTACGGGGGCCCTGGACCCCTTGATGTTCTCTGAACCCTTTAACCCCCCCCCCCCCCTTTTCCATCTTCCTCCATTCCCACCCTTCCATCTTCCTCACCCCCCTCCCCTTCTCTTCCTACCTTCCTCCATGTCCCCATCTCCTCCCTTCTTCCCCTATCCTTCATCATTTTCTTTCTTCCCCCCTCTCCCTATTCTCTCCAGCGCCCCTTCTCTTTCTCCTGCTCCCCAAGTGGGCAAGAAAGGAGGTAAGGGAAAGAGGTAAATCACGGGTTAAGTAGGAACGGGGGAAGGAGAGGTTAATTTGCTGGTTAAACAGCAGAGGGGGAGGGGGGTGGGGTTAAATTTCTCGTTAAGTGGGGGGGGGGGTAAGTGTGTTTATGGGGTCGTAAGGGGAAGTTAACATCTTGTCTACACATTAGCTGTATACACTATTCTTAGTCTGGCTGGGAGGCAGGCACGGGGGCGGGAGAGGGAGAGGGAGAGGAGAGGAGAGAGAGAGGGAGAGAGAGAGGGAGAGAGAGAGGGAGAGAGAGAGAGAGAGAGAGAGAGAGAGAGAGAGAGAGAGAGGAGAGAGAGAGAGAGAGAGAGAGAGAGAGAGAGAGAGAGAGAGAGAGAGAGAGAGAGAGAGAGAGAGAGAGAGAGAGGAGAGAGAGAGAGAGAGAGAGAGAGAGAGAGAGAGAGAGAGAGAGAGAGAGAGAGAGAGAGAGAGAGAGAGAGGAGTAAAAGACACAACTTTTGAGAAGAGCTGAAAGAACAAGCCGATAGAATGGTCATATAAGTGGCTAATTGATTTCAATCTGTACAAATGCAGTGTCATGACGGCAGAAGAGCAAACACCAGAAACGCTGTACATGTCATCAGGAATCCGGCCGTACAGAATCATCTCCATTAGAACTATAATATCGAGGTTTACCAGGACTACACAACTTGTAAACAATAGGTTAATGAGGCTACCAGTGTTGTAAACAGTAGACTGATGACTCGGGTCCTACTGTGGACTCGAGTCATTAATAATTGGACTTGGGTGAGGCTGTTAATGTGGTTGGTGTGTACATTGATTGCCTCTGAAGGTGAGTCAAAATACCGAAGTATCCACTATCGAGATCGATCCATTCTCCTAATAGTAAATGAAGACTCCGAAAGAAGAAAGATTCCCACAAGAATGACGACGACTCCCCGCCAAACACACACCGAAACTACGACGTTGGTACAACGTTCGAACAAGTTTTAACACCTCCTAACCAGTTATAACAACCAATATAGCAAGTTGTAACAACGTTCTAATACGTCATAAACACGTTAAGCCAAGATGTAACAACTTTATTACAAGTTGTAACAAGCGGAAAATAGACACAGTTTCGGTTTGTGTTTCCAGGGTCGTCGTCTTCATTCTGCCATCAGTCAAGCCCTGGCGCTCCTCTACCCCCCCCCCCCCCCGCCTCACCCAAACCCGTCGTCCTAAGGTCTCCCAACGACAAGAAACCGTCGTACTAATCCACCTCCACTCTACACCTCCATTTCCACACCTCCACTGTCATCCACCTCTACTCTTAATTTGGTAACTCAAATTAAGCGCAGCATTAAGAAAACATGGAGCACTATTTCCCAAATATTGGGAACAAAAAAGATTTTTAATAAAAAATAATACTCTTATTTAATGACAATGGTGTGTTCTCAGCCTCTGACACTGCTATTTAATTCAATAGGTTCTTCTCAACCATTGGGACATCCCTTGCTAATGATATTCCATCCTCCTTCACTAATATTAAAGGCTTCCTTACAGGTAACTATCCAGAGTCTCTGTACCTAACTCCTGCTAATTCCTCTGATGTTAATGAGATAATCCTTTCCCTTAAATCTAAGTCAAGTGCCCTTGATGAGATACCATCTCTAATTTACAAAAAAGCCTCCTGATTTCTAGCTCCTGCCATTACAATGCTCTTCAACAAATCACTTGAACTCCAAACCTTTCCGGATATTCTAAAAAAAAAAAAAACGAGAGTAACCCCAGTCGATAAATGTGGTAATCTCGCTGATGTCAACAATTACAGACCTATATCAATTCTACCAACCTTATCAAAAATATTTGAAAAGCGAACCAACAAGCATCTTTACTCTTATCTAGCCAAACACAATATATTTAGCTCTTGCCAATTTGGTTACAAACCCAATAAAAGCACTAACGATGGACTGATTAGTATGATTAACTTGATACATACAGCTCTTGATAAAAATGAGTTCCCTGTTTGGTTATTTGTGGACCTACGTAAGGCTTTTGACACTGTCAACCAGCAAAACCTTCTTGTTAAATTACATCATTATGGAGTCAGAGGTCACTCCCTGCAATACCTTCAGTCTTACTTTACTGACAGGCTCCAGTATGTTTCTGTGAATAATTTCATTTCTCACACCCTACCCATAAATATTGGTGTTCCACACGGCAGCATACTTGGCCCTCTATTCTTTCTCATCTACATTAATGACCTTCCAAATGCCTCTCAATACCTCAAACCAATCTTATTTGCTGATGACACAACCTATCCTTTTCTCCAGTCCTGACCCTCTTCCTCTAAATGTTACAGTGAATACTGAACTAAATAAAGTCCATCTTTGGCTAACTGCTAACAAACTCGCCCTTAACATTGACAAAACTTTCTATATTTTGTTTGGTAATAAATCCTCAAATGAAATTAATCTAAGAATAAACAATATCCAAATTAGTAACAAAGTTGATGATAAATTCCTTGATGTCCTCATCGACAACAAGCTGAATTTCCAGGGACACATTCTAAATATAGCAAAAAAAGTTTCTAAAACTGTTGGCATTCTTTCTAAGATCAGATATTATGTACCTCGCCCTGCCCTGGTGACGCTCTATTACTCCCTCATCTATCCTTATCTCAACTATGGTATTTGTGCTTCGGGTTCTACTACCCAAAATCATCTACGTCCTCTAATTACTCAACATAAAGCTGCCATTAGATCAATATCTAACCCTGGCCCCAGAGCGCACTCGGACCCTTACTTAAATTTTTGAATATGCTAGATATTAAGTCACTGCACATCCTCACATGTGTACTCTGTATATTTATAACTCTGAACTGTAATGCCAATTCTGACCTTAAACACCTCCTAGAATGTTGTAACAGAACCCATGGGCACCACATCAGAAACAAATACCTTTTTGATATTCCATGAGTGCGACTTAACTAAACTAGAAATGCTCTACAAATCAAGGGGACTCAGAATGTAGAATGACCTTCCCAATCATTTCAAAGGCTGAACCTCTCTCAACCAGTTTAAGAGGAAAACTAAGTACTACCTAATAAACCTCTATGTAACCTACCTTACCCCTTAAATGTCAACCCATGTCTTACTATTTTAAACAATGCTGTTTGTTGACCAACTTTTACAATTGTTATTTTCTGCCATGTTCCCCCCCTTTTTTATTATTTTTTTTCTACACAATTTATACTTTAAGCTCAATTACTATTGAGCTTAAAGCTCAATAGTAATTGAGACTAAAGCTCAATAGAAATTGGTATTTAGTCTAAGTGGGTTTTTTCATCCTCACTTTGCTTGAAACGCTGTGCATATTAGTGGCTTTAGGTATTGCATGTACTAGCTCTATCTTTAAATCCATCATTATGTTTGTAACTCATCTTCTATGTATGTACCTTAACCTGAATAAAAAATCTAAAGTGCCCCCTTATCCTAACCTGCCAGAGACGACCCAAAACAGAAAACGGGACAGTACGTCAATTTCGCACCAGTACCTACGACGGGAAATTTATTCTAATACGACGACGTTCCGCCTTAGGTCCAGTATACGTCAAAATACGATGTGCTATTAGGAGGACGGGCCCTACTCTAACACCCACGTCTCCTGTCCACCCATCCTTCACACCCATTGGCTGTGTACATACAGGAGTTCAATTCAGTAATCACAGGGGACGCTAAGCCCCGGAAGCACCTCAAGGTAACCTCAAGGTAAGGTACAGGAAGCGGGGTACAGTTACAGGCTGGCGGCCATTTGCCAGCATCAACGCGTTTTACACGCTGGGAATGGTGTTGTATTTACAGTGGTGTATATTACAGCCAGCGCCAGACATTGGCTGTATTAAGGGTGAGGGGCGTTAGGTCTTGTGTAGGTTATACTCTCTTCTCCTCCACATGGAGGTGGGTGAGAGTGGTGGGTGATGGTGGAGGTGGGTGAGAGTGGTGGTGGGTGATGATGGTGGTGGAGGTGGGTGATGATGGTGGTGGAGGTGGGTGAGAGTGGAGGTGGGTGATGATGGTGGTGGAGGTGGGTGATGGGGAGGTGGGTGAGAGTGGAGGTGGATGAGGGTGGTAGGTGATGGTGGAGTTGGGTGAGAGTGGTGGGTGATGGTGGAGGTGGGTAAGAGTGGAGGTGGGTGATGGGGAGATGGGTGAGAGTGGAGGTGGATGAGGGTGGTGAGTGATGGTGGAGTTGGGTGAGAGTGGTGGGTGTGGGTGGAGGTGGGTGAGAGTGGTGGTGGGTGATTGACACGAAACAATGGGTATAAATTGGATAAGTTTAGATTTAGGAAAGACTTGGGTAAATACTGGTTCAGTAACAGGGTTGTTGATTTGTGGAACCAATTGCCGCGTAACATAGTGGAGGTGGGGTCCCTCGATTGTTTCAAGCATGGGTTGGACATGTATATGAGTGGGATTGGGTGGTTATAAATAGGAGCTGCCTCGTATGGGCCAATAGGCCTTCTGCAGTTGCCTTTGTTCTTATGTTCTTATGTTCTTATGTCATTAATTTGTGTTTCCCTGTTAGTTAACACTAAATCTAAAATATTATTTTCCCGCGTTGGTTCCTTAATATGTTGCGTAAGAAAGCAATCGTCAATTAATTCTAGAAAATCTTCTGCTTCACTGTTCCCTGTTTTGTTCAACCAGTTTATTCCGCTAAAATTAAAGTCACCCATGACATAAATACTGTTAGATCTAGATGCTCTAGATATTTCATCCCATAGATACTTTGCTTCCATTCTGTCTAAATTTGGTGGCCTATATATAACTCCTATTATAATATTATTAGCTTTTTTCGTTTAATTCTATCCAAATAGTTTCTGTGTGTGGCTCAGTTTTGATTCCCTCTTTGAGACTACATTTCAAATTGTCTCTAACATATATGGCTACTCCACCTCCTCGTCTTATATATCTATCTCTGTGAAATAGTTTAAATCCATTTATTTGATATTCAGCTAATAGTTCTCTATTTTCTACATTCATCCACGTTTCGGTAAGTGCAATAATATCTATTTTTCTGTGCAGACAAGAGCATTTAATTCGTTAATTTTATTTCTTAGACTTCTACTGTTAGTGTAATATACCCTAAGTGAATTGTTATTTTGAGGCCCTTCTCTTTCCCTGATCATTTTGCCAATTCCTTTCTCCCACAAACACATACTTTTATTACCTCCTTCCTCCAAATAAATTCCCATACCTCTATCTACTAAAAGTTTAAACCCAAACAAACACCTCTAACCACTTCTTCCAACGAGTTCGCAACAGCAACAACCCCAGCTCTCGATAGATGCACCCCATCACGAGCATACATTTCATTTCTTCCATAGAAGTGTTCCCAGTTGTCTATGAAAGATATTGCATTTGATTTGCAATATCTTTCCAGCCGGCAATTGACACCAAGTGCCCTCGATATCCATTCATTTCCCACTCCCTTTCTTGGAAGAATGCCACATATGATCGGGATTCCTCCCTTGCTCCTAACTAATTCTATGGCTGTTTTATACCTCTGAATCAGTTCCTCACTTCTAACTCGACCAACATCATTTCCTCCCAAATTTTCTTAATGCTGATAAATGTAAAGTTCTGAGGCTAGGTAATGAGGTACAAGATACGAGCTTGATGGTGTTGAGATTGCGAAGTCGGATTGCGAAAGGCATCTGGGAGTTATGATAAGTAAGAATTTAAAACAAAAGGATCAATGCATGAATGTTCATAATAAGGCAAATAGGACACTGGGATTTATTAATCGAAGCGTTAGTAACAAGACACTTGGTATTGTTCTTCAGCTATATCTTGCTCTGGTTAGGCCCCATTTAGATTATGCAGTTCAGTTTTGGTCGACTTACTATAGAATGGATATAAATTCACTTGAACGTGTCCAGCGTAGGATGACTAAGTTTATTCCCCAATTAGAAATCTTTCATATGAAGAAAGATTAACAAAGCCTTACTTGCATTCACTGGAAAGGCGAAGAGTTAGGGGTGACATGATAGAGGTTTACAAGTGGGTGAATGGACATAACAAAGGAGATAATGATAGGGTATTAAAAGTATCAATACAAGACAGAACACGAAACAATGGGTGTAAATTGGATAAGTTTAGATTTAGGAAAGACTTGGGTAAATACTGGTTCGGTAACAGGGTTGTTGATTTGTGGAACCAATTACCGCGTAACGTTGTGGAGGTGGGGTCCCTCGATTGTTTCAAGTGCGGGTTGGACAAGTATATGAGTGGGATTGGGTGGTTATAGATAGGAGCTGCCTCGTATGGGCCAGTTGGCCTTCTGCAGTTACCTTTGTTCTTATGTTCTCTCTCTCTCTCTCTCTCTCTCTCTCTCTCTCTCTCTCTCTCTCTCTCTCTCTCTCTCTCTCTCTCTCTCTCTTTCTCTCTCTCTCTCTCTCTCTCTCTCTCTCTCTCTCTCTCTCTCTCTCTCTCTCTCTCTCTCTTTCTCTCTCTTTCTCTCTCTCTCTCTCTCTCTCTCTCTCTCTCTCTCTCTCTCTCTCTCTCTCTCTCTCTCACATAAAGTGCTTAGATATCCAATTCTAAAAGGTTTGTATCAATCTGGAATCCGGACAGATTGCGTTCCACGAACGGGCGTGAATCCGGGCGGGAAATTCGAAACTGGACAGTATTGGTCAAGCCATTAGCCGAGTGCATGGTATCTCTCTCCCCCCCCCCCCCCCCTCTCTCTTTCTCTCTCTCTCTCTCTCTCTCTCTCTCTCTCTCTCTCTCTCTCTCTCTCTCTCTCTCTCTCTCTCTCTCTCTCTCTCTCTCTCTCTCTCTCTCTCTCTCAAAGACTTGGGTTCGTTAGTGCCGACATCGACACAACAATGTTTGTGTATTTTCACTATGACAGACATAGCCATACACTAATACAATGGCAATCTGCATGTTTATATTGTCTTGTGTCCTTAGTGGACAGGTTAAAGGTGTTTTAGACAATATATAATGTAGTGATTTATTGACACTTAACCACCTTTATTATGATCAGATCAACGTTACAAGACTAATCAGCATACGTACACTATACCTTGTGTTAGACGTCATTATACATTGTGTTAGGTGTCATTATACATCGTGTTAGGTGACATTATACATTGTTTGGTGTCACTATACCTTGTGTTAGGTGACATTATGCACTGTGTTAGGTGTCTTTATACCTTGTGTTAGACGTCATTATACATTGTGTTAGGTGTCATTATACATTGTGTTAGGTGACAATATACATAGTGTTTGGTGTCTCTATACCTTGTGTTAGGTGACATTATGCACTACGTTAGGTGTCATTATACCTTGTGTTAGACGTCATTATGCATTGTGTCAGATGTCATTATACATTTTGTTAGCTGTCATTATGCCTTGTGTTAGGTGTCATACATACATTGTGTTAGGTGTCATTATACATTTGTGTTTGGTGTCATTATGCTTTGTGTTAGACGTCATTATACCTTGTGTTAGGTGTTATTATACATTGTATTAGGTGTCATTATACATTGTTAGGTGTCATTATACATTGTGTTAGGTGTCATTATACCTTGTGTTAGGTGTCATTATACATTGTGTTAGGTGTCATTATACATTGTGGTAGGTGTCATTATAACTTGTGTTAGACGCCATTATACTTTTTGTTAGGTGTCATTATACATTGTATTAGGTGTCATTATACATTGTGTTAGGTGTCAATATATATTGTGTTAGGTGTAATTATACATTGTGTTATGTGTCATTATTCATTGTATTAGGTGTCATTATACATTGTGTTAGGTGACATACATTGTGTTAGACGTCATTATACATTGTATTAGGTGTCATTATACATTGTGTTCGGCGTCATTATACATTGTGTTAGGCGTCATTATAAATTGTGTTAGGTGTCATTATACCTTGTGTTTGGTGTCATTATACCTTGTGTTAGATGTTATTATACATTGTGTTAGGTGTCATTATAGATTGTGTTAGATGTCATTATACATTGTGTTGAACATCATTATATATTGTGTTAGGTGTCATTATACATTGTGTTAGATGTCATTAAACATTGTGTTTTTTGTCATTATACATTGTGTTAGGTGTCATTATACATTGTGTTAGGTGTCATTATACATTGTGTTAGGTGTCATTATACATTGTGTTAGGTGTCATTATACATTGTGTTAGGTGTCGTTATAGATTGTGTTAGGTGACATTATACATTATGTTAGGTATCATCATACATTGTGTTAGGCGTCATTATACATTGTGTTAGGCGTCATTATACATTGGGTTTGGCGTCATTATACATTGGGTTAGACGCCATTATACATTGTGTTAGGCGTCATTATAAATTGTGTTAGGCGTCATTATAAATTGTGTTAGGTGTCATTATACATTGTGTTAGGCGTCATTATACATTGGATTAGGCGTCATTATACATTGTGTTAGGCGTCATTATACATTGGATTAGGCGTCATTGTACATTGTGTTAGGCGTCATTATACATTGTGTTAGGCGTCATTAAACATTGTGTTAGCCGTCATTATACATTGGATTAGGCGTCATTATACATTGTGTTAGGTGTCATTAAACATTGGGTTAGGCGTCATTATACATTGGATTAGGCGTCATTATACATTGTGTTAGGTGTCATTATACATTGTATTAGATGTAAGATAAAGCTGGGGCCAGCTTGGGCCTAAGGTTTATTATGATCAGTCATCTGGTACCTCTCTTATCTGTCTGTCTGTCTGTCTCTCTGTCATACGAACACTCATTACACTTCAGGCAGGCACAAGAGGCCTACCGACTCCTGCGAGGCAGGTCCTATCAACACCGACTCAATCTAAATCTCTCACGTGTCTAGCCTACGCTGGAAACAATCCATTGAACCCGCGTCGATTGTGTTACCCAATTACATGTTTAGTGAATCAACAGCCCTGTTCACACATCCCAGACCAGCCTATTGAACCTGGCCTAACATCTTCTAGCAATCCTGGGCCTAATGCAGCTATCTTAGGCCTAATATGGTACATATATGTGCTATACGAAGCTTAAGAATGTTTAAGTTCGGTTTTTAGCTTAAAAAGGTTTTCGAACTTTTATATAATTAAAAGTGCATGCAGTGAAGGTTTTGGTGGTCCAAACCCTTATTTACCCAGGTCTTTCCTGCATCATAGTTTTTATTCATTGTTGTGAGTTATGTTTTGTGGCGATGTGTTTTAGAACCTTATTGATGCCCTGCTATATTATTTACACACACACACACACACACACACACACACACACACACACACACACACACACACACACACACACACACACACACACACACAAAGAAAGACAATACGAAAATGACATCGCAAGCAAGGCAAAGACTCAGCCTAAATTGCTGCATAGCCACATCAGGAGAAAAACAACAGTAAAGGAACAGGTTATGAAATTAAGGTTAGGGGCAGAAGGATTCACTACAAACGACAAGGAAGTGTGTGAGGAACTGAATAAGAAATTCCAGGAGGTCTTCACCTTGGAGCAAGGAGAAATCCCAGAGATAAGAGAGGGAATAGCTAACCAGGAACCACTGGAAGAGTTTGAGATTACCAGCGGGGAAGTAAGGAAGTGTTTACTAGAATTGGATGTGACAAAGGCTATAGGTCCAGATGGAATCTCCCCTTGGATACTAAAGGAAGGAGCAGAAGAACTGTGCCTCCCGCTCTCCATGGTGTATAACAAATCACTGGCAACAGGGGAACTGCCAGAAATTTGGAAAGCAGCTAACGTAGTCCCGATATACAAGAAAGGGGATAGGCAGGAGGCACTGAATTACAGACCAGTGTCCCTAACCTGCATACCATGCAAGTTGATGGAGAAGATTGTGCGAAGAAAGCTAGTGGAACATCTGGAGCGAAAGAACTTTGTAACACAGCATCAACATGGATTCAGGGATGGCAGGTCCTGCCTCACAGGGTTACTTGAATTCTACGACCAGGCAACAAAAATAAGGCAAGAAAGAGAAGGGTGGGCAGACTGCATATTTTTGGATTGTCAGAAAGCCTTTGACACAGTGCCACACAAGAGGCTAGTGAAAAAACTGGAGATGCAGGCTGGAGTGAAAGGGAAGGTACTCCGTTGGATACAGGAATACCTAAGTAACAGGAGACAACGAGTCAGTGTGAGGGGTGAGGTCTCAGATTGGCGAGACGTTACGAGTGGAGTACCGCAGGAGTCAGTCCTTGGACCTATACTGTTTCTGATATATGTAAATGATCTTCCAGAGGGTATAGAATCGTTTCTCTCAATGTTTGCCGATGATGCAAAAATTATGAGGAGGATTGAAACTGAGGACGATAGTAGGAGGCTACAAGATGACCTAGACAGACTGAGTGAATGGTCCAACAAATGGCTGTTGAAGTTCAACCCGAGTAAATGCAAAGTAATGAAACTAGGTGGTGGAAATAGGAGGCCAAACACAGGCTACAGAATAGGAGATGAAGTACTTAATGAAACGAACAGAGAGAAAGATCTAGGAGTTGATATCACACCAAACCTGTCTCCTGAAGCCCACATAAAAAGAATAACGTCTGCGGCATATGCGAGGCTGGCTAACATCAGAACAGCGTTCAGGAACCTGTGTAAGGAATCATTCATAATCTTGTACACCACATATGTAAGACCAATCCTGGAGTATGCGGCCCCAGCATGGAGCCCGTACCTTGTCAAACACAAGACGAAGCTGGAAAAAGTCCAAAGGTATGCCACTAGACTAGTCCCAGAACTAAGAGGCATGAGTTACGAGGAAAGGCTGCGGGAAATGCACCTTACGACACTGGAAGACAGAAGAGTAAGGGGAGACATGATCACAACCTACAAAATCCTCAGAGGAATCGACCGGGTAAACAAGGATAAACTATTCAACACTGGTGGGACGCGAACAAGGGGACACAGGTGGAAACTGAGTACTCACATGAGCTACAGAGACGTTAGAAGGAACTTTTTCAGTGTCAGGGTAGTTAACGGATGGAATGCATTAGGCAGTGAGGTGGTGGAGGCTGACTCCATACACAGTTTTAAATGTAGATATGATAGAGCCCAGTAGGCTCAGGAATCTGTACACCAGTTGATTGACAGTTGAGAGGCGGGACCAAAGAGCCAAAGCTCAACCCCCGCAAGCACAAATAGGTGAGTACAAATAGGTGAGTACACACACACACACACACACATACACAAATCCTGCCTTACAGGCTTGATAGAATTCTACGATCAGGTGACACAGATTAAGCAAGAAAGAGAGGGCTGGGCGGACTGCATTTTCTTGGATTGTCGGAAAGCCTTTGACACAGTACCTCATAAGAGGCTGGTACATAAGCTGGAGAGACAGGCAGGTGTAGCTGGTAAGGTGCTCCAGTGGATAAGGGAGTATCTAAGCAATAGGAAGCAGAGAGTTACGGTGAGGGGTGAGACCTCCGATTGGCGTGAAGTCACCAGTGGAGTCCCACAGGGCTCTGTACTCGGTCCTATCTTGTTTCTGATATATGTAAATGATCTCCCGGAGGGTATCGATTCATTTCTCTCAATGTTTGCGGACGATGCTAAAATTATGAGAAGGATTAAAACAGAAGAGGACTGTTTGAGGCTTCAAGAAGACCTAGACAAGCTGAAGGAATGGTCGAACAAATGGTTGTTAGAGTTTAACCCAACCTAATGTAATGTAATGAAGATAGGTGTAGGGAGCAGGAGGCCAGATACAAGGTATCATCTGGGAGAGGAAATTCTTCAGGAGTCAGAGAAGGAAAAAGGCTTGGGGGTTGATATCACGCCAGACCTGTCTCCTGCAGCACATATCAAGCGGATAACATCAGCGGCATATGCCAGGCTGGCCAACATACGAACGGCATTCAGAAACTTGTGTAAAGAATCATTCAGAACTTTGTATACCACATATGTCAGGCCAATCCTGGAGTATGCAGCCCCAGCATGGAGTCCATATCTAGTCAAGGATAAGACTAAACTGGAAAAGGTTCAAAGGTTTGCCACCAGACTAGTACCCGAGCTGAGAGGTATGAGCTACGAGGAGAGACTACGGGAATTAAACCTCACTTCGCTGGAAGACAGAAGAGTTAGGGGGGACATGATCACCACATTCAAGATTCTGAAGGGGATTGATAGGGTAGATAAAGACAGTCTATTTAACACAAGGGGAACACGCACAAGGGGACACAGGTGGAAACTGAGTGCCCAAATGAGCCACAGAGATATTAGAAAGAACTTTTTTAGTGTCAGAGTGGTTGACAAATGGAATGCATTAGGGGGTGATGTGGTGGAGGCTGACTCCATACACAGTTTCAAGTGTAGATATGACAGAGCCCGATAGGCTCAGGAATCTGTACATCTGTTGATTGACGGTTGAGAGGCGGGACCAAAGAGCCAGAGTTCAACCCCCGCAAACACAACTAGGTGAGTACACACACACACACACACACACACACACACACACACACACACACACACACACACACACACACACACACACACACACACACACACACACACACCCAGCCCCCATTCACCCCCACCCCCCCAGAACCCCAGAGAAAGGGCGAACTCTGGTACCAGAGTTTCCATGAAGAATCTCAAGGTTTGGTACACCAATGCTGATGGGGTATCTAATAAAGCAGAAGAGATAAAAGAAAGAGTGAGTGAGGCAGATCCTGACATAGTTGCAATTGCGGAAACTAAAATTAATGACATGATCTCAGATGCAATCTTTCCAGAGGGCTACCAGATGATATGAAAAGAGAGGACACAGACAGGGAGGGGGAGTGGCACTTCTAATAAAGTGTAAATGGAAGTTTGAAGATCTGGGAAATTGGGTTACCAATGAGTGCACAAGCTTCAACTCTGACAGTAGATGGGAGGATGATTGTGATCTTCGTAATCTACAATCCCCCTCCAAACAGTAGAAAACCCATGCAGGAGTAAGATGACAACAACAAGGCATGCATTGATGAACTGCAGAAGGCAGCAACACTAGCCCACAGAATGAGCGCGAAGCTGCTGGTCATGGGGGACCTAAATCATGGAGAGATAAATTGGGAACCAAGGAATCCCCATGGAGGGGACGAAACGTGGGGAGCAAAGTTAGTAGATGTTATAGACAGGAATTTCCTAACACAACATGTGAAGGAAGACACAACTGAAAGAGAAGATGCACCGAGCCTATTAGACCTGAATTTCACCCAGAACGTAGAAGACATCGAGAATTTGGAGCATGAAATACCTCTAGGGGCCAGTGACCATTGTGTCCTAGTCTTTGACTACATGATGGAATTCAAACTTGTGACCATGGGATAAGAGGTCTGGGAAAGGAGAGTTGACTACAGGAAAGGGGACTATAAGGGACTATCTGGGAAAAGTGCAGTGGGAGGAAGAAATTAGAGAAAAAACAATCCAAGATATGATGAACCTAGTCATACAGAAATGCCAGGAGGCCGAAGAGAGATTTATACCAACAGTAAAAAGAAAAAATAAGAGGGAATATAATAACCCATGATTTAATAGACAGTGTCAAGAAGCAAAAATGGCCAGCAGGCGGGAGTGGAGGAAGTACAGACGACAAAGGACAGAGGACAACAGGATCATATGCAACAGAGCTAGGAACGATTACATTACCATTAGACGAACATCGGAAAGGGACTATGAGAACGATATTGCGATCCAAGCGAAAAAGCAACCTAAGTTACTACACAGTCATTTAAGAAGAAAATGTCGGTGAACGACCAAGTGACAAGACTAAGGAAAACAGAGAGGGCATATACCAAAAGTGACAAGGAAATCTGCGAGGCACTGAATGCCAGTTTCCATGGAGTGTTCACTACCGAGCCTGAGCAGCTCCCATTGTTAGAAGGGATTATCCTAGATGAAAGACTATCAAATATAGAGGTGACAGCAGAGGAGGTAATGAAACAGTTGACAACACTGGATGCAACTAAAGCAGTTGGACCAGACAAAGTATTACCATGGATAATAAAAGAAGCAGCGCAGGCCCTCAGCGTGCCTCTGGCAATGATCTTTAATGAGTCACTTATGTCGGGAGAATTGCCCAGTTGCTAGAAGAAGGCAAATGTCGTACTGATCTTCAAGAAAGGCGATTGGGAGGAGGCACTTACCTATAGACCTGTATCACTGACAAGCATCCCCTCTAAAATACTGGAAAGAATAATTAGGTTACGACTGGTTGCACACCTGGAGAACGTTAGGTTTAGGAACAAACATCAACATAGGTCAACCCCAATGTCAATTGACGGAAACTGTCACTCTTTGTCAGGGGAAGTGAAAACCTTAGACTCCTGGGTGATGAACAGCCAACTCACATCAGAGGAGGAAGATTAGACTATGCTCTCCTGCTGAATGCACAGGACACGGACGCCAGTACACACATCGTGCACAGTTTATGTAGTGACCATTGGGCACTGATTACCACCGTCGACATGAGCAAGAGAAGGAAAGAGACAAATAAAAGAAAAAGGTTATCACTCGGACCAGATATGAGGCCGCACTTCATAAACAGGATGAGTGACTGGTTCACGGAATACCAAATCCCAGAAGACATTGACACATTTGTTGATGACCTTAATCACCAAATTCAGAGCTGTCTCAGAGTTCCGCGCCGTACGCCTGGGCGAAGTAACCCTCAGAGGAAGAAAATAAAATGGTATGAGAATGATTACATAAAGATGCTTAACGCAAATGTACGAGACATGAGTAGAGAGTACCGGAGACATCCCACTGAAAGTAACCAAGAGTTATTTAAAACTGTGTGTCAAGTAGCCAGGGAAGAGAAGATTAAAGAGCGGGAAAGACAATGGCTTGAGTTCACTAGCTCTATTGGACGGGAAACATCTGCAAGACAAGTGTGGGCAAAAATTTAGATAGCTAAGGGGGGCAGAGCCCGGCCTGCGGCTCACAAAGACCCCCAGGTTAAGGCTGAAGAACTAATTCCCACAGACTCAGACACATATCAACACATATCTCTCAGGCAGCTATCCAAACTCTCTTCTCCTTTCACCAGTCAGCCCGTCAGATGTTGTGTCCATCATACACTCACTAAAAACCAAAGCTGGGAACATCAGTGAAATCCCATCCATTGTATACAAGAGCGCCTCCCATGCCCTTGCGCCACCTATAGCGCTGCTGTTCAACAAATCCCTTGAGTGTCATACCTTCCCTGATATCCTTAAAAACGCAAGAGTAACGCCAGTTCATAAAGGAGGTAATCCGTCAGACATAAACAACTATAGACCAATATCGAACCTACCCATACTATCAAAAATATTTGAAAAAATTATCTACAAACAGCTCTACTCCTACCTCGTAAAATTCGACATTCTTAGCCCCTGTCAGTTTGGATTCCGCTCTCAAAAGAGTACCAACGATGCAATTATTAGTCTCCTTGATATAATTTACTCAGCTCTTGACAAAAATGAGTTTCCAATTGGACTCTTCATTGACCTGAGAAAGGCCTTTGATACTGTTAATCACGATTACCTCTTAAGTAAACTCCATCATTATGGAATCCGAGGCCATGCACTGGACTATATCCAATCCTATCTTAGTGATAGACACCAATGTGTAGCCATCAATGATATAATCTCTCCCATTCTACCAATAACTGTTGGAGTGCCACAGGGCAGCATCTTGGGACCTCTTCTTTTTCTTATATACATTAATGATCTGCCTAATGTCTCTAACATTCTGAAACCTATTTTGTTTGCTGATGATACTACCTTCATCTACTCCAACCCCAACCCACATACACTAAATGGTGTTGTTAATAATGAACTAAAAAAAGTCCACTTATGGATGTCAACCAACAAACTAACACTTAACATAGAAAAGACCTACTACATCCTATTTGGAAGCAAATCTACAAATGCAATTCAGCTTCAGATTGACAATGTGAACATTAGCAATAAAAATGATGGAAAGTTTCTTGGCATATTCCTAGACAAGAGACTCAACTTCAGTACCCACATACAACACATAACTAAGAAAGTCTCTAAAACAGTTGGTATACTCTCCAAAATCAGATATTATGTTCCTAACTTTGCTCTCATCTCTCTATATTATGCACTAATGTATCCCTATCTCAACTATGGTATCTGTGCATGGGGTTCAACCACTGCAAACCACCTCAAGTCCATCATCACCCAGCAAAAATCTGCTATCAGAATAATATCAAATTCTGCTTTCAGACAACACACAGCCCCCTTGTTTAACTCCCTAAACATGCTAAACATAATCTCACTCCACAAATTCTCTTGTGTCAACTACATTTACAAAACCCTGTTCTTAAATGCAAATCCTTGTCTGAAACTCTTCTTGGACAGATGTAATAGGACCCATTATCACCACACCAGAAATAAATATCTCTTTGATATCCCCAGAGTTAAACTTAATCTGTGTAAACACTCTATGCAAATAAAGGGACCCAGTTTATGGAACTCACTCCCTACTGAATTGAAAAGCTGTCCAACTTTTACATCATTCAAAATCAATACTATAAAGTACCTAATTTCATCTTCATAGTTTTACACTTTTTGCCTTAAAATTGCACTGTATCAATTGCTACCCAATCTCCCAACCTTTATGTTCCCAATTTGAACATCTTTATCATTGTGATCATTGCTGTTTTCTTACATGTGCTGCCAATCTGTTGTATGGTATTTATAAATCTTGTTTATCTGTATCTTTTGCTACCCAGTCTCCCAATCTTTATGTACCCAATCTGAACATGTTTACCATTGTGATCATTGCTGTCTTATATGTGCTGTCAATCTGCTGTATGGTGTCTATTAACCTTGTTTAAATTACTAATCAAGCTGTCAATGTAATTAATCAGAGCTTTAATATAACAATGTGCTTTAATATACTTACTTATCTCTCTCATCTCATTCTTCTCTTGCAATGTATTTGTTATCATTTATCAATTCTGATAGAAATTACCTACTTAAAATTATCTGCTAGATTAAGGACCTGCCCGAAACGCTGCGCGTACTAGTGGCTTTACAAGAATGTAAATACTGTACTATCCTATGTATTCTCACAAACCCAATGTACCTTCTTGTATATATATAAATAAAATAAATAAAATAAAATAAAATAAAAGAATTCACAAGTGGAGTGATGCAGCATCCTCCTCCTCCCTCCCTGCAGAAATCAGCAGGGAACAGCTCCTGCGACATGATGACAGAAGAATTAGGATAACAAGAGCACTGTCTAGTGATGACAAATATGGGGAACCAATCACAGCCCCAGAAGTAAGGGGCGCTATGAAAAAGGGTAAAAGTACTGCACCTGATGAAGATGGCGTCACCTACGACATACTCAATGCACTGTGTGAAGTGTCTGGGAATCCACTACTCCACTTGTTTAACAAGTCATTCCTAAGTGGAGTGTTGCCCACACAATGGAAGCACGCAATAATTGTTCCCATACCGAAGCCTAATGACCCTGGTAATTACAGACCTATCAGTCTCGTGTCATGCACTTGCAAGATGCTTGAAAGGATCATCCTAAACCGACTGTTGCACAAAATAGGCAGGTTAGGGGAGGGGGTCAATGGATTTGTTAAAGGACGGAGCACAGCAAATTGTATAGTTAATTACTTGGCTAATGATACGGCTAGGTACTCTGTATTTGTTGACATCAAAGGAGCCTTCGACAAAGCACGGGATTGCGATCCTAGACGAGCTTGCATGCATGAGTGTCAAGGGGAGACTCATGAAATGGGTTGAATACTACCTCACAGGAAGGAAAGCCAAGGTTTGCTTCAATGGAGCAGTCTCCAGAACAATGAATATGGAACTCGGGACCCCCCAAGGCAGAGTCTTAACCCCTACACTATTCAATGTACTTATGAACGCCATTGCAAGTATTGATTTTCCGGAAGGAACACAACAAGTGGGATATGCAGATGATGTTTTACAAGCTCCCACCTTGGGAAAAATTGAACAGTCCATTGAACTCCTCGGAAGGAAGTGTATTGAGCTCGGTTTCACTCTCTCCACAAACAAGACGAAGGCATACTCCCATCACAAGCGGGGAGCAAATGAAGAACTACAAATTAATGGTGTAACACTTGAATGGGTTGACCACTATCGGTACCTTGGCATCACTGTCGGCTCTAACAAGGGAAAGAAAGAGGAGCTCAATCAACTCGTAGGAACATGCAAAAGTCGACTCTGGGCACTGAAAGCTATGACCTGGAATGGACATGGAGCCTCTATTGCCGTGCTTAAAATGATGTACACAGCCTATGTGCGCTCCGTCATAGACTATGCCGCACCAGATCTGTGCACCTACTCCCAAAGCGATATGAAAAGGCTTGAAAGCATTCAAAATGAAGCCATGACAATCATTCTTGGAGTTCCAAGAACTGCCAAAACGTCTAATCTACGAGAGAAGTTGTCCCTTCCCAGTGTTAAAAGCAGAATTCAGGAGCTGAATGCTAAGCTTGCAACTCGGAGAGCCAGAGATCCCCATTGCAATGATATTGCTAAGAAAAAACTGAGCTCTGTGCTACTTTCAGGGGGGAAACAGGAGAGCAAAAAATGGCATCACAGATCAGTCTGCTACTTCGAAGAGCTTCACCTGCTTGAGCAAGCCCGTGAGCTCCTGCCTGTAGAGAGGTTACCTCCCTGGGAGGATGACTCATGCAAGATCATCATCAATGAAATGGCAATGAAAAAATCCAACATGTTACCACAAGAAATGAGGCACAAGTATCTCGAGGACATTTATAAAGAAGCCGGAGATGAACTATATCAAATCTACACTGACGGGTCATCTAATCCTGTTAATGGCAGGGCTGGTGCAGCATACACGGTAATCAAGGATAATACTTTCCAACGCAGAAATGAAGAAAAAGCACGTATTGAGAACTATGCCTCTTCAACGCAAGCAGAGCTAACTGCCATTGTTATGGCGTTAAGGTTTCTTGAACGGAACACTAATGGTGCAGTGATTTGCACCGATTCAAAAGCAGCACTGCAAACCCTAAGTAAAAATCGGGCAGAAAATCTTGCAATAGTCGCTGAAATTAAGAGAGCTGTGAGAGTACTTACCAATCAGGGAAGAGTCATCAAGTTTCTGTACTCACCTAATTGTGCTTGCGGGGGTTGAGCTTTGGCTCTTTGGTCCCGCCTCTCAACCGTCAATCAACTGGTGCACAGATTCCTGAGCCTACTGGGCTCTATCATATCTACATTTGAAACTGTGCATGGAGTCAGCCTCCACCACATCACTTCCTAATGCATACCATTTACTAACTACTCTGACACTGAAAAAGTTCTTTCTAATTTCTCTGTGGCTCATTTGGGTACTCAGCTTCCACCTGTGTCCCCTTGTTCGCGTCCCTCCAGTGTTGAATAGTTCATCCTTGTTTACCCGGTCGATTCCCCTGAGGATTTTGTAGGTTGTGATCATGTCCCCCCTTACTCTTCTGTCTTCCAGTGTCGTAAGGTGCATTTTCCGCAGCCTTTCCTCATAACTCATGCCTCTTAGTTCTGGGACTAGTCTAGTAGCATACCTTTGGACTTTTTCCAGCTTCGTTTTGTGCTTGACAAGGTACGGGCTCCATGCTGGGGCCGCATACTCCAGGATTGGTCTTACATATGTGGTGTACAAGATTCTGAATGATTCCTTACACAGGTTCCTGAACGGATAGAAGCACAAACCAGTGAATCTATACGATGGTACAACATGGTTGCAGCTGGCAATCCCAATCATTATGGCCGAAGAGGAGGAGGACGAGGGAGAGAATCAGTAATAGCGAGAATCCGTCTTGAATACAAATATCCATGGAGATTTGGAATGGAAACAACAATTGATCAGCAAAGTTGCAGAATCTGTGGTGAGTGTAATGGACACCGCCTTGACCACTATCTACGTGAATGTGAACACCTGAGAGACATTAGGAATATGTGCAGAATAATAAACCCCACATTGTTTGATTTAGGAAAACACTATTTGTCAAATATTGATACTGTTCTTAAAAGATTTCCCCATTTTGCACCCGCAAGATAACGTAAGCTTTTAAGGGTTGATATATGTTAATCTTCTTGTTTGAGGAGCTGTTCACTTGAGACAGTTAAGCAAGTCCCAGCTGTGTCTGGGTACAAGTGACAGGATGAACAACCCAGCGGGTTTTCTTCCTATTGGGGAGTGTTGTACATGCTGCTATGGCGGTGTGTCTACTCACAAGATAAGTGGCGCTGCCCAATAAACTCGCCCCTCGGGGCAAAATTTAAAAATTAAAAAAATCAACATAGGTTCTGGAAAGGGAAATCGTACCTAACAAATCTTTTGGAATACTATGATAAAATAACGAGGATAAGACAGGACAGAGATGGTTGGGCAGACTGCATATTTCTGGACTGCCAAAAAGCCTTTGATACAGTACCGCACATGAGACTGCTGTTCAAACTCGAGAGGCAGGCGGGGGTGGGGGGAAAGGTCCTAGCATGGATAAGGAACTACCTAACAGGAAGGAGCCAAAGAGTTACGGTAAGGGGCGAGAAGTCGGACTGGCGAACAGTAACGAGTGGAGTACCACAAGGATCGGTGTTGGGATCAATTCTATTTCTTGTATATGTTAACGACATGTTTACAGGCGTAGAGTCCTACATGTCGATGTTTGCGGATGACGCAAAGTTGATGAGAAGAGTTGTGACAGATGAGAATGGCAGGATCCTCCAAGAGGACCAGAACAGGTTGCAGAGATGGTCAGAGAAATGGCTACTGGAGTTCAACACGAGCAAATGTAAAGTTATGGAAATGGGACTAGGAGATAGGAGACCAAAGTGGCAGTGCACAATGAAGGGAAACAGCCTACCTGTGACGACGCGAGAAAGAGACCTGGGCGTGGACGTAACACCTAATCTATCTCCTGAAGCCCATATAAATAGGATAACGACAGCAGCGTACTCTACACTAGCCAAAGTTAGAACATCATTCAGAAACCTAAGTAAGGAGGCATTTAGGGCGCTTTACACTGCCTACGTGAGGCCAGTCTTAGAGTATGCCGCCTCATCATGGAGTCCCCATCTGAAGAACATATAAGGAAACTGGAAAAGGTTCAGAGGTTTGCAACGAGACTCGTCCCAGAGTTACGAGGGATGGGGTATGAGGAGCGCCTGAGGGAACTGTGCCTTACGACACTAGAAAGAAGAAGGGAGAGGGGGGACATGATAGGAAAGTATAAAATACTCGGGGGGATTGACAGAGTGGACATAGACTAAATGTTCACACGAAATAGTAACTGAACGAGTGGACATGGGTGGAAGCTGGAAACTCAGATGAGTCACAGATATGTTAGGAAGTTTTCTTTTAGCATGAGAGTAGTGGGAAAATGGAATGCACTTAAGGAACAGGTTGTGGAAGCAAATACTATTCATAATTTTAAAACCAGGAATGATAGGGAAATAGGACCATAGTCATTGCTATAAACAAGCGATGCTCGAAAGGCGGGATCCAAGAGTCAATGCTCGATCCTGCAGACACAAGTAGGTGAGTACACATATGCACACACGCACACGCACACGCACACACACACACACACACACACACACACACACACACACACACACACACACACACACACACACACACACTGTGTGTGCCTACCACTCTCCATAGTGTATAACAAATCACTGGCAACAGGGGAACCGCCAGAAATTTGGAAAGCAGCTAACGTAGTCCCGATATACAAGAAAGGGGATAGACAGGAGGCACTGAATTACAGGTCAGTGTCCCTAACCTGCATACCATGCAAGCTGATGGAGAAGATTGTGTGAAGAAAGCTAGTGGAGCACCTGGAGCGAAAGAACTTTGTAACACAGCATCAACATGGGTTCAGGGATGGCAGGTCCTGCCTCACAGGTTTACTTGAATTCTACGACCAGGCAACAAAAATAAGGCAAAAAAGAGAAGGGTGGGCAGACTGCATGTTTTTGGACTATCAGAAAGCCTTTGATACAGTGCCACACAAGAGGCTAGTGAAAAAGCTGGAGATGCAGGCTGGAGTGAAAGGGAAGGTACTCCATTGGATAAAGGAGTACATAAGCAACAGGAGACAACGAATCAGTGTGAGGGGTGAGGTCTCAGATTGGCGAGACGTTATGAGTGGAGTCCCGCAGGGGTCAGTTCTTGGACCTATACTGTTTCTGATATATGTAAATGATCTCCCAGAGGGTATAGAATCGTTTCTCTCAATGTTTGCCGATGATGCAAAAATTATGAGGAGGATTGAAACTGAGGATGATAGTAGGAGGCTACAAGATGACCTAGACAGACTGAGTGAATGATCCAACAAATGGCTGTTGAAGTTCAACCCGAGTAAATGCAAAGTAATGAAACTAGGCAGTGGAAACAGGAGGCCAGACACAGGATACAGAATAGGAGATGAAGTACTTAATGAAACGGACAGAGAGAAAGATCTAGGAGTTGATATCACACCAAACCTGTCTCATGAAGCCCACATAAAAAGAATAACGTCTGCGGCATATGCGAGGCTGGCTAACATCAGAACAGCGTTCAGGAACCTGTGTAAGGAATTATTCAGAATCTTGTACACCACATATGTAAAACCAATTCAGGAGTATGCGGCCCCAGCATGGAGCCCGTACCTTATCAAGCCCAAGACGAAGCTGGAAAACGTCCAAAGGTATGCTACTAGACTAGTCCCAGAACTAAGAGGCATGAGTTACGAGGAAAGGCTGCGGGAAATGCACCTTACGACACTGGAAGTCAGAAGAGTAAGGGGGGACATGATCACAACCTACAAAATCCTCAGAGGAATCGACCGGGTAAAGAAGGATAAACTATTCAACACTGGAGGGACGCGCACAAGGGGACACAGGTGGAAACTGAGTACCCACATGAGCCACAGGGACGTTAGAAGGAACTTTTTCAGTGTCAGAATAGCTAACGGGTGGAATGCATTAGGCAGTGATGTGGTGGAGGCTGACTCCATACACTGTTTTGAATGTAGATATGATAGAGCCCAGTAGGCTCGGGAATCTGTACACCAGTTGATTGTTAATTGAGAGGCGGGACCAAAGAGCCAAAGCTCAACCCCCGCAAGCACAATTAGGTAAGTACATTTAGGTGAATACACACACACACACACACACACACACACACACACACACACACACACAGGAGTGTTCACTACCGAGCCTGAGCAGCTCCCATTGTTGGAAGGGGTTACCCTAGGTGAAAGACTATCAGATATAGAGGTGACAGCAGAGGAGGTAATGAAACAGTTGACAACTCTAGATGCAACTAAAGCAGTTGGACCAGACAAAGTATCACCGTGGATACTAAAAGAAGCAGCGCAGGCCCTCAGCGTGCCTCTGGCAATGATTTTTAATGAGTCACTTATGTCGGGAGAATTGCCCAGTTGCTGGAAGAAGGCAAATGTCGTGCCGATCTTCAAGAAAGGCGATAGGGAGGAGGCACTTAACTATAGACCTGTATCACTGACAAGCCTCCCCTGTAAAATACTGGAAAGAATAATTAGACTACGACTGGTTGCACACCTGGAGAACATTAGGTTTGTGAACAAACATCAACATGGGTTCTGGACAGGGAAATCGTGCCTAACAAACCTTCTGGAATTCTATGATAAAATAACGAGGATAAGACAGGACAGAGATGGTTGGGCAGACTGCATATTTCTGGACTGCCAAAAAGCCTTTGATACAGTACCGCACATGAGACTGCTGTTCAAACTGGAGAGGCAGGAGGCGGGGGTGGGGGAAAAGGTCCTAGCATGGATAAGGAACTACCTAACAGGAAGGAGCCAAAGAGTTATGGTAAGGGGCAAGAAGTCAGACTGGCGAACAGTAACAAGTGGAGTACCACAAGGATCGGTGCTGGAACTAATTCTAATTCTTGTATATGTTAACGACATGTTTATAGGCATAGAGTCCTACATGTCGATGTCTGCGGATGACGCAAAGTTGATGAGAAGAGTTGTGACAGATGAGGATTGCAGGATCCTCCAAGAGGACCTGAACAGGTTGCAGAGATGGTCAGAGAAATGGCTACTGGAATTCAACACGAGCAAATGTAAAGTTATGGAAATGGGACTAGGAGATAGGAGACCAAAGGGACAGTACACAATGAAGGGGAACAGCCTACCTGTGACGATGCGCGAAAGAGACCTGGGTGTGGACGTAATACCTAATCTATCTCCTGAGGCACATATAAATAGGATAACGACAGCAGCGTACTCTACACTGGCCAAAGTTAGAACATCATTCAGAAACCTAAGTAAGGAGGCATTTAGGGCGCTGTACACTGCCTACGTGAGGCCAGTCTTAGAGTATGCCACCTCATCATGGAGTCCCCATCTGAAGAAGCATATAATGAAACTGGAAAAGGTTCAGAGGTTTGCAACGAGACTCGTCCCAGAGCTACGAGGGATGGGGTATGAGGAGCGCCTGAGTGAACTGTGCCTTACGACACTAGAAAGAGGAAGGGAGAGGGGGGAAATGATAGGAACATATAAAATACTCAGAGGGATTGACAGAGTGGACATAGACGAAATGTTCACACGGAATAGTAACAGAACGAGGGGACATGGATGGAAGCTTGAAACTCAGATGAGTCACATAGATGTTAGGAAGTTTTCTTTTAGCGTGAGAGTAGTGGGAAAAATGGAATGCACTTAAGGAACAGGTTGTGGAAGCAAATACTATTCATAATTTTAAAACCAGGTATGATAGGGAAATGGGACAGGAGTCATTGCTGTAAACAACCGATGCTCGAAAGGCGGGATCCAAGAGTCAATGCTCGATCCTGCAGACACAACTAGGTGAGTACACGCACACGCTCCTTGAGCTCTGGCTCTTTGGTCCCGTTGAGAGCCGGGACCAAAGAGCCAGAGCTCAACCCCCGCAAGCACAACTAGGTGAGTGCACACACACACACACAGAACTCTTCCATCCATCCACCCCCTCCCCCCTTCACACTCATTCCCTCCATTATCCACCACTCTCACATTCTCATACTCTCTCGAACTCTTCTCCTCTCCCACCACCTCTCCCACCACCTCTCCCTCCCTCTCCCACCTCTTCCCCCAACATTACTCCCAACACTTTTCCTACCTCCTCTCCCGCCCTCTCCCACCTACTCTCCCAACACCTCTCCCGCCCTCTCCCACCTCCTCTCCCGCAGTACACTAAGTGGTTCCCAGGAAAAGGGTGCAACTGGCGAGGCTTGAATATAAAATATCTAATGAATTAATATGTAAATTACTGTGTCCGTGTGTGTGTCTGGGACCACCAACTGGCTGTGTTTCTGTGTCTCGGCCCCACTGCTGCACCCGGGAGGGAGGGAGGGAGAGAGAGAGAGAGAGAGAGAGAGAGAGAGAGAGAGAGAGAGAGAGAGAGAGAGAGAGAGAGAGAGAGAGAGAGAGAGAGAGAGAGAGAGAGAGAGAGTGAGAGAGAGAGAGAGAGAGAGAGAGAGAGAGAGAGAGAGAGAGAGAGAGAGAGTGAGAGTGAGAGAGAGAGAGAGAGAGAGAGAGAGAGAGAGAGAGAGAGAGAGAGAGAGAGAGAGAGAGGGAGAGAGAGAGAGAGAGAGAGAGAGAGAGAGAGAGAGAGAGAGATACCCGAGACACAGAGAGACAGAAAATCAGAAACAGAGTGAGAGAGAGGAGAGACTATCTTAATTATTACATTCCAACCTTTACTTATCAAAAGTGAGGAAAGCCCAAATGCTACGACGTTCAAAAGTTCCCCACATCTGTCCCAACATCGTGAACAACCAGAAGTGACATCTATGTTCACCTTCATTTACCCGAGGGCCACCCTCCATCAAGTGGCCCCGGCCAAGACATTTACCCGAGGGCCACCCTCCATCAAGTGGCCCCGGCCAAGACATTTACCCGAGGGCCACCCTCCATCAAGTGGCCCCGGCCAAGACATTTACCCGAGGGCCACCCTCCATCAAGTGGCCCCGGCCAAGACATTTACCCGAGGGGCACCCTCCATCAAGTGGCCCCGGCCAAGACATTTACCCGAGGGCCACCCTCCATCAAGTGGCCCCGGCCAAGACATTTACCCGAGGGCCACCCTCCATCAAGTGGCCCCGGCCAAGACATTTACCCGAGGGCCACCCTCCATCAAGTGGCCCCGGCCAAGACATTTACCCGAGGGCCACCCTCCATCAAGTGGCCCCGGCCAAGACATTTACCCGAGGGCCACCCTCCATCAAGTGGCCCCGGCCAAGACATTTACCCGAGGGCCACCCTCCATCAAGTGGCCCCGGCCAAGACATTTACCCGAGGGCCACCCTCCATCAAGTGGCCCCGGCCAAGACATTTACCCGAGGGCCACCCTCCATCAAGTGGCCCCGGCCAAGACATTTACCCGAGGGCCACCCTCCATCAAGTGGCCCCGGCCAAGACATTTCCCCGAGGGCCACCCTCCATCAAGTGGCCCCGGCCAAGACATTTACCCGAGGGCCACCCTCCATCAAGTGGCCCCGGCCAAGACATTTACCCGAGGGCCACCCTCCATCAAGTGGCCCCGGCCAAGACATTTACCCGAGGGCCACCCTCCATCAAGTGGCCCCGGCCAAGACATTTACCCGAGGGCCACCCTCCATCAAGTGGCCCCGGCCAAGACATTTACCCGAGGGCCACCCTCCATCAAGTGGCCCCGGCCAAGACATTTACCCGAGGGCCACCCTCCATCAAGTGGCCCCGGCCAAGACATTTACCCGAGGGCCACCCTCCATCAAGTGGCCCCGGCCAAGACATTTACCCGAGGGCCACCCTCCATCAAGTGGCCCCGGCCAAGACATTTACCCGAGGGCCACCCTCCATCAAGTGGCCCCGGCCAAGACATTTACCCGAGGGCCACCCTCCATCAAGTGGCCCCGGCCAAGACATTTACCCGAGGGCCACCCTCCATCAAGTGGCCCCGGCCAAGACATTTACCCGAGGGCCACCCTCCATCAAGTGGCCCCGGCCAAGACATTTCCCCGAGGGCCACCCTCCATCAAGTGGCCCCGGCCAAGACATTTACCCGAGGGCCACCCTCCATCAAGTGGCCCCGGCCAAGACATTTACCCGAGGGCCACCCTCCATCAAGTGGCCCCGGCCAAGACATTTACCCGAGGGCCACCCTCCATCAAGTGGCCCCGGCCAAGACATTTACCCGAGGGCCACCCTCCATCAAGTGGCCCCGGCCAAGACATTTACCCGAGGGCCACCCTCCATCAAGTGGCCCCGGCCAAGACAAGAAATCCGTGACTTGTCAAAAGTCACTCATTCTTTCCGAGAATGTTTTCAAACAGGATTTTAAACTGTAGTAATGTCTTGACTTCAGCGGGTAGGCGGTTCCATGGGTTTATAACCCTATGGGGTGAAAAATCATCATCAATGTGGTGCGTGGTAGTGTTGTTGATGTGATAGTTGTGGTGTAAATTAGTACGCCTGCAAGTGCCACTTCTTGCATTGTTCAGTATTAAATAGCATTTGCCAGTTTTCTAACCATTTGTGGAGTTGTTTGAAAGGCCTTAGTATCACTAGCGCTTCCTACTTTACCATAGTGTCATCTGTAAATTTAATAATGTTCTTTGTACAACCCGTTCTCGCAAATTTAATAAGTCAATATTGACTTATTAGTTGCGTGCATAGGTGACATACTAAACATAATAGTTTCCATTGAAAAGCTTCATAGAAAATACCGACCTTACCTAACCTACTTAGTATGTTAAAATAAGCATCTTATAGCTTCGTAATTACAATTGTTACTTAACCTATTATAGGTATAGGTTAGGTAATAATTGTAATTACGAAGCAATAAGATGCTTATCTTAACATACTAACTAGGTTTGGTAAGGTCGGCGTTTTCTATGAAGCTTTTCAAGGGAAACTATTATGTTAAGTATGTCACCTATGCACATATTTAATAAGTCAGTATTGACTTATTAAATTTGCGAGAACGGGTTGCTTTGTAATATTCTCTACCCATATCATTGATGTTGGTTGGACCCCAAGTAGGGTTGGGGGTTGGGTTGGCCCGCAAGGTGTCCAAGGGACCTCAGAAAAGGGTTGAGTGCCCTTGCGAGGTGACCCATCGGAAGGGCACTCAAATGAGTCGAGTGCGAGGTGACCCTTGCGGTACTCCACTCAACACATGTCTCCATATTTGTCTCCATTTAGAACGACACTTTGTTTTTTTGTTAGAATCATTGATTAATCCATTCTAGTATGTTACCAGTTATTGCATGTGCTTGTAATTAATTACCTTACAGGTAGGTCTCTAATGATGTACTCTGTCTAAATTGCTGCATGTCGTTTCCAAAACTGAGGTTACCTTGAGGTTACCTTGAGGTGCTTCCGTGGCTTAGCGTCCCCGCGGCCCGGTCGTCGACCAGGCCTCCTTGTTGCCGGACTGATCAACCAGGCTGTTGGACGCGGCTGCTCGCAGCCTGACGTATGAGTCACAGCCTGGATGAGCAGGTTAGAGTCAGGATTTATTTTTAACAAAGCCATTTTGCGTTGATTTAATCTATATTGTCCACAGTGAGATGGTGAATTATTTCTTCTATTAGCATTCTCTCCAGGCAGCCCGTCCTCTTTATGTTTCCCAGACGTCAAGAAACCGGTCAATTTAAAGTGGTCTCCCCTAACCAACCAAAGGACCCGAAAGAGAAAACGGTACAGTACGTCACTTTCGCACGCAGCTACCATTTTCTAGTACGACAATTTTTGGCTTCGTGTAACGCATACGAGCGAAAAGCGACGTTCTTTGTAGGAGGACAGGTTGCTCCATGAGCTTGGAGACGTGTGGGATGAGGCTGACTGGTCGGTAGTTTTCTGCCGTGTTTTTTTTAAGATATGGGATGACATTTGCATATTTTTAATCTAGGGATAAACTATCCCTTGGTCCGGAGATTTTCTGAGCAGAAGTTTCAGTGGGCGACGCAGTTCGTCAGCTACTTCTTTACCATCTCTGTATTGGACTCCATCAACACCTGAGGTTTGTGAGTCCTTCAGTTGTTTACTTCACACGTTATGAGTTCACACGTTCCTGCCCGAAACGCTTTGCGTAATAGTGGCTTTAGGCATTGTATGTACTAGCTCTATCTATAAAGCCAACAAACTTTGTAAAATCTCTTTATGTATGTACCTTTACCTAAATAAAAATTATTATATATATTATTATTATGAGAATATCCCTTAGTTGATTATCTTCACCTGCTTCAAACATCTGTATGGGGGATTGGGACGCTGTCTAAATATTCTAATGACAACGCTGATGCTAAAGTATTCGTGCAGTGTTCACTGCCTTCTTATCATCTATTATAACTTATTAGTCTTATCTTTTAACGGACCAACCGAGTGGTTACCTTGTGTGGTAACCACTCTTTGTGGTCTTTGCAATAGAATACTCAATAGCTCGGTTCGACAGAGCTTCAGGCCTCACACACACACACACACAAGGGGGGTCCACGGTTAGAGTCTCCTAGAACCCATGGGAATGGAACTCTATTCTTTGCTTTATTTCTTTTATGTCTGCCTTGTATGTAGACAAACAAAGACCGTATCATTATTGATATTTCTGAGCAAATTTTCGCTGATCTGAGTTCCTGAGAAGCAGAATTTGACAGCCAACTATATACCTTATTCTCCATGTGACTCCCGCTGGACTGATTGATTGATAGATGAAGATTAAGCCCTCCCAGAGGTGGCACGGGCATGAATAACCCGTAAGCGGGACTGATACTTCGTCCAGATTTATTGCTTTGTTGATTGAGCTCACTGTTATTGCCCTTGTCATCCATCTAGTTATTTTACGTTTCCTGCTACTTCTTGGAACGTAATTTTGAACACGTTCATTGATGACCTTAGTGAAGTTTCCCCATGAAGCTTCCATGTTCTATTATCCTCCCTCAAGGAGGTACGTTGCCAATCTTCTTCCATTCTATGGTATGAAAGGTCTTCGTCCTGGACCTTTATATTGATTTTTGTAATTGTATTTCATCTTAGAGTATTGTGGTCACACAGAGGGCCGAGCTTCTCCGCTGCCTGAATTGGATCGATCCTGCCCTTGTCTGACGTTAGCACAAGATTTATAATACAATACACAGCGAATTAAATTAACGTGATATATCAGTCAACAAATCCAACAGGAGCTGTTATACCATGTCGTGGTGGCAGCTGACAAGAGCGCACCTGGAACACCCACCACATAGGTTCGAACCATTATCAAGTCTCCTGTTGGATTCGTTCATTTAGAATGCTGATACCAGAGTCCTGTTCCCGGTAAAAAATGTGTTCTCTATCCGTCCTGTGATTGATTCACCCAAGAACAAGGGCTTCAACGGCACATACGTTGATCACATTATGCAGACCAGTAACTCCGTCTGCTGTGTCTGCCCTACAGTATCTTCCCATGTGTATGTTCGCTACCATGTTAGCCTAGTATATTGCACCGCACAGATTCTGAGGATCCCATCTTGATTAATCACACGTTGCTGGTGGCAGTCAGGTCCTCTTTTTATATATATATATATTATATATATATATATATATATATATATATATATATATATATATATATATATATATATATATATATATATATATATTATCAAACCACCTGCTCATGCTGTTCTGTCCTTCATGAAAGGTGTGTGCAAAGTGTCCTGGAAGATGAAGATGAAGATGAAAATCCAGTCGGGATTCTTAGCCTAAGTGTCTGCACACTTGAGGTTGAAAATTGGATTTCTCGTCAAAATTGATTTACTAGGACATTACTGAAGAAGCAATTTTAAAACCTCACTGACATTGTTCATAAGGAGGCCGAGGGATTGTTCCTGTTTTCTGAAAACTGTTATTCCGTTCAGCGAGCCTTTGGCTGTGTGCCTGTTTGTCGCTGGAGATGTACAGGCTTATTTCTGCCTCAGCCATCAGCAGCCTCGTGCCGGCTGTGACATTCTTAAGAACATCAATCCATCGGCGATCATTAATTCTTAGGCTGACTCGCATCTCGAACTTGTTCGTTGAACACTGTGTCAAGAGTGAAGTTAACAGCCTATCTCCCATAAAATGAAATTACTTATATTAACTATTTGGTGGAAAGTAGCAGTATGCAGTGATGGACCACCAGAAAGTACCACCAGAAATCATAGATGTGTTGATATATGATAGATGTGTTGATATACGATAGATGTGTTGATATATGATAGATGTGTTGATATATGATAGATGTGTTGATATACGATAGATGTGTTGATATATGATAGATGTGTTGATATATGATAGATGTGTTGATATATGATAGATGTGTTGACATATGATAGATGTGCTGATATATGATAGATGTGCTGATATATCATAGATGTGTTGATATATGATAGATGTGCTAATATATCATAGATGTGTTGATATATGATAGATGTGCTAATATATGATAGATTTGTTATTTACAATAGATGTGTTGATATACGTTAAATGTTCTTAAACTATTGAACAAGATATTCTTTCAATTAAAATGTGATAAATAAAGTCAATTTAGTAAAGAATAAAAAAATCCTTATATTGATAAATGTATCTATAAATCTATCGACATAGATAATTCTTGATAGATAAATCTATCAAGAAAGAACGGAGAGTAAGGAAAAGTGAATGAATGTGAGACCTGAGGATAGTGAATGAAAGAGGGAGTAATAAAAAGTATTGAATAAAGGAAAATGAAAGAGTGAGGAAAACGTGAGAAAATGAGAAAGTGAGTGAGAAAAAGCGTGAGTGAATCATTGTTCATTAGCTCTAAAAATACAGCCGCCCGTTATATAGACTGATGCAGAGAGAGAGAGAGAGAGAGAGAGAGAGAGAGAGAGAGAGAGAGAGAGAGAGAGAGAGAGAGAGAGAGAGAGAGAGAGAGAGAGAGAGAGAGAGAGAGAGAGAGAGAGAGAGAGAGAGAGAGAGACCGTCAGAGGTCCCACATAAAGACTAACAAGGCAGCTCTTCTCCCACACTCATGTACCATAAAAGTGGAACTTGAGGACATGCAAGTCTCCCAAAATGGCTCTCCCTCACATTACTGGGCCACCATGCCCTTTGGTCTCCTACACCGGCTAGCCTCACCCCTCTACTCACCCCTCTACTCACCCCTCTATGCCTCCTCATGCACACATTTGTGCAGGAATTCGATGGGTAGGTGAGTGAAATGTTAGCGTAGATACTCTAGCCCCCCTGTGTCCACCTTGTGGAAAAATGTCCGTGTATGGCGTTGGCTCGACGTTGAATCGACGGTAATACAACGTTGGCGCGACGTTAAATCAACGTTCGCTCTATTGTTGAATAAACGTTCATACAACGTTGGTTCGATACCGATTCAACGTGCATAAAACGTTGGCTCCACGGTAATATAATGTTAGCGGGACGTTAAATCAACGTTCGCCCTATTATTGAATAAACGTTCATACAACGTTGGCTCGACGTTGAAGGTACGTTCATACTACGTTGGCTCGATGTTGAAGGCAAGTTAATACAACGTTGGCTTGGCGTTGGAACAACGTTAATGTTTTGACGCTGAATCGACGTTGATCTTGGGTATTGTGCCTACTGGACGGAGTTACCAACTTACTCCAGTCTGCCAGTCCTCTTATTCCACCCATCCACTCCCCTCTACCCCCCTCCCCCCATCCCCCCGACACCGGAAGGATAGTCATCTAACAATCTAACCAGGCGGAACGGTGTTCAATTTCGGTACAGGGTGGAAGAGGGGGAGAGGGGGAGTTCATGGAGACTTAGGGAATGTTTCACAGACAGCGTTTTCTATGGTTTCTCTAGCTCCGTCTGTGGGGGATACTCATGGGTTTTGGATTTTTTTTTTTTCTACTCACCAAGGGAATTACCTTTGACTCGCAACACTTAATCGACTGGTCTATAGGTACCAAAGGCTTCTAGGCTCTGATATATCTACATTTGAAACTGTGTATGTATTTTGTATGTGTTGATCATGTCTCTGCTATTTATTGTATCTCTCATTGACATGGAATTTAACTCATTTAATTTGTCTTTGTAACTCGTACGTGTTAAGCTCTCGGACTAGTTAGGTGGTATAACTTGTTCCCAGAAGCCCACTTCAAAATGATATCTTCAGCAGAGTATGCTGGAATGACCATCATAAGAACTGGCTTTATAAACTTATGTATGGAATCATTCAGAACCTTGTGGGCCACATATGACAGACCGATCCTGGAGTATGCAGCTCCAGCCTGTTGTCCATACCTAGTTAAACACAAGACAAAGTTGTAAAAGATTCAGAGGTATACCAACAAACTAGTCCCAGAGGTGAGGGATAAGTTATGAGGAAAGGCTACAGGAATTAAACCTCACGTCTCTGGAAGACAGAGGAGTAAGGAGAGACATGATCACCACCTACAAAGTTCTCAGATGAACTGACAAGGTGGACCAAGACGAACTATTTAACATAGTTGGAACACGAACAATTGGACACAAGTGGAAACTGAGTACCCAAATGAACCACAGAGACATTAGAAAGAACTGTTTCAGTGTCAGAGTAAGTAACAAATGGAATGCATTAGGCAGTGATGTGGTGGAGACTGACTCCATACACAGTTTTAAATTATATGACAGAGCCCAATAGGCTCAGGAACCTGTACACAAGCGTGAGAAATAAATCACTGTATTAATATAAGAACGTTCGGAAGTCGGACCTTAACCCACATACCAGAGAGTATGTGGGTCACATGTAAACATTGGCCTTAACCCACATACCAGAGAGTATGTGGGTCACATGTAAACATTGGCCTTAACCCACATACCAGAGAGTATGTGGGTCACATGTAAACATTGGGTCCGAGGTGTGGTAGTGGGTTTAGGCAGCCCGAGGCCGAGTAACTCTCAGCCTCGGGCTAACCTAACCTAACCTAACCTAACCTAACCGTGGTCCAGGGCTTAAGCCGCATGTCTAGTGTGACACAGGACGCTGGTTCACTTCCCGTCCTGCTTCAAAGATTTTCCTATAGACATATTATGTTATAGCGATTTCATTGTGTATGTTTCATCCACATATGTCTTACTTACACTTGAAACAATCCAGTAATCCGTCGTCGATTATGTTAGCTGGAATTTTGTTCCATAAATCATCAACTCTACTGTATTTCTAAACCAGTATTTACCCAGGTCTTTCATAATTTATTTATCCAAGTATTTCATAATTACCCAATACAATTTAGCTGGTAGCTCAAGTCAGTATTAGTTTAAAAGTTGGAGTTTATGACCAGAAAATAGTGCGTTATACATCTGCAAGGTTCTCACACCTTGAGTGCTGGGTAGTGTTGATCGATGCTAACATATTTTTAATGCCAAAATCAAGAACTTAGCAGAACTTTCTTTGGCTGAGAAAACAGTATAAAAATCAACAAGATATATTTTTTAGTTTTGGCTTTAGGCCTACCAGCTTTAAGAGGGTTATTATAGCCATCACAATAGCATACTGACCAACCATCATGTATGTATGTATATATGACAGTGTCAGACCACGGAGGAAGAACTGAAACAGGAATTTCCTTAAGTACTTTCGTATATTAATATATCTTCAGAAGGAAGGCATATCTTCATTCCTTCAATATCTTCGAAGATATTCCTTCGAATATAATCTCCTGCTATCGCTGGAGATATTCCTTCGAATATCTCCAGCGATAGCAGGAGACTCGACATCAGTGAGGCACTACACGTCAAAAAGTCAACAGCAGCAATCAACAACCAATTAATGCACAACTTTACTCTACCCACTTCAAGACCCCGAACCAACATTGAAGCAACGAGAGGAGGTATGGGCAGAAAGGCTTTCTGCAGTTACTTCCATTCTTATGTTTTCATACCCATTGTTTCGTGTTCTGTCTTATGTTTGTCACCTCACCCAAAACTTTTGTGCCATATCACCTCACCAAAAACGAGTATAAGTATGATGAATTTTATGTGTAAACTAAGTTTTTGAAAATGTAATAAGCATTACGAAAAGCATTCAGGCGTCAGGACCAGAAATAAAGAATGAATTTTGGAGAGTGAATCTTTCAATTACCCCCGACAGTCAAGATAAACGTAAGAAATATTGAGAAGATTCGTGTTAGAATTATTAATCTCACCCTTTCGGTCATATTCAACACCATATGTTTACAAAAAAGACTGCTACCAAAATATTTGAATATATATATATATATATATATATATATATATATATATATATATATATATATATATATATATATATATATATATATATATATATGTCGTACCTAGTAGCCAGAACGCACTTCTCAGCCTACTATGCAAGGCCCGATTTGCCTAATAAGCCAAGTTTTCTTGAATTAATATATTTTCTCTAATTTTTTTCTTATGAAATGATAAAGCTACCCATTTCATTATGTATGAGGTCAATTTTTTTTTTATTGGAGCTAAAATTAACGTAGATATATGACCGAACCTAACCAACCCTACCTAACCTATCTTAATAGGTTAGGTTAGGTTAGGTGGCAGAAAAAGTTAGGTTTGGTTAGGTTAGGTAGGTTAGGTAGTCGAAAAACAATTAATTCATGAAAACTTGGCTTATTGTTTGTATTGTATACTTGGCTTATATATATATATATATATATAAATAAATAAATATATATATATATATATATATATATATATATATATATATATATATATATATATTTATATATATTTATATATATATATATATATATATATATATATATATATATATATATATATATATATATATATATATATATATATATATACTGTATATATATATATTATTAAATATGACCGAAAAAGTAAGATTAATAATTCTAACACGAATTTTCTCAATCTTTCATACATTTCTTTTCACTGTTGGTGGTAATTCAAAAATCAATTCTCCAAAATTCATTATTATTTCTAGTCTGACGCGACACTTGAGCGCGTTTCGTAAAACTTATTACATTTACAAAGACTTTAGTTACACATACACAACTGAATAGAACTTACACATCTCCGATTTGTTTATATCTACATTTGAGTGAGGTGGATGGGGTGAGGTGGTATTTAATAGGGTATTAAATTCATCAACACAAGACAGAACACGAAACAATGGGTATTGAATAGAAGTGATTGTAGAAAGCCTATTGGTCCATATTTCTTGATGCTTCTATATTGGAGCGGAGTCTTGAGGTGGGTAGAATATAGTTGTGCATTAATTGGCTGTTGATTGCTGGTGTTGACTTTTTGATGTGTAGTGCCACGCAAACGTCAAACCGTCTGCTATCGCTGTATCTATCGATGATTTCTGTGTTGTTTACTAGGATTTCTCTGGCGATGGTTTGGTTGTGGGAAGAGATTATATGTTCCTTAATGGAGCCCTGTTGCTTATGCATCGTTAAACGCCTAGAAAGAGATGTTGTTGTCTTGCCTATATACTGGGTTTTTTGGAGCTTACAATCCCCAAGAGGGCATTTGAAGGCATAGACGACGTTGGTCTCTTTTAAAGCGTTCTGCTTTGTGTCTGGAGAGTTTCTCATGAGTAGGCTGGCCGTTTTTCTGGTTTTATAGTAAATCGTCAGTTGTATCCTCTGATTTTTGTCTGTAGGGATAACGTTTCTATTAACAATATCTTTCAGGACCCTTTCCTCCGTTTTATGAGCTGTGGAAAAGAAGTTCCTGTAAAATAGTCTAATAGGGGGTATAGGTGTTGTGTTAGTTGTCTCTTCAGAGGTTGCATGGCGTTTCACTTTCCTTCTTATGATGTCTTCGACGAAACCATTGGAGAAGCCGTTGTTGACTAGGACCTGCCTTACCCTACAGAGTTCTTCGTCGACTTGCTTCCATTCTGAGCTGTGGCTGAGAGCACGGTCGACATAAGCGTTAACAACACTCCTCTTGTACCTGTCTGGGCAGTCGCTGTTGGTATTTAGGCACATTCCTATGTTCGTTTCCTTAGTGTAGACTGCAGTGTGGAAACCTCCGCTCTTTTCCATGACTGTTACATCTAGAAAGGGCAGCTTTCCATCCTTTTCCATCTCGTAAGCGAAACGCAGCACGGAACTCTGCTCAAATGCCTCCTTCAGCTCCTGCAGATGTCTGACATCAGGTACCTGTGTAAAAATGTCGTCAACATACCTGCAGTATATGGCCGGTTTCAAGTTCATGTCGACTAAGACTTTTTGCTCAATGGTACCCATGTAGAAGTTTGCAAACAGGACACCTAGGGGAGAACCCATGGCGACCCCATCTACTTGCTTATACATGTGTCCATCCGGGCTCAAGAAGGGTGCCTCTTTAGTACAAGCCTGGAGTAGTTTCCTTAGAATATTTTCTGGTATGTCAAAAGGAGTACAGGCCGGATCACGATACACTCTGTCGGCTATCATCCCGATTGTCTCGTCCACAGGTACGTTGGTAAAGGAATCACTGTCTGCCTCAAGACATTCACATAAGAATAGAGCGACCTACCATGAACACCCAAATCACGGAACTATTTACTCTACCCACCATGAGAGTAAGGACAAGACAAGAACATATCGATGCCAACACAGAAGACAATGTCCAACATAACAGGCCAATTACACTGGATTAATCTTTGTTTAGATAGGAGATGCCTCGTATGGGCCAATAAGCCTTCTGCAGCCCCTATGTTTATCCCTTATGTATCCCCCCATGTTTTCACCTTCATTGTATTATCACCTGACCTAATGCGGGTATAAAATCAACTAGTATTGTAAGATCTGTTCACTTGAGAATAAACCATGGAGGTTCGAAACGTCGTGCAAATTATACAAATAAGTGTAATACACTCTATAGTAAATCACTTCTTTTCTTCACCTTAAAAGTACGAAAATGAGTTTTGGAGAACTCCTATTTCAATTAAGCCCTGATGCTAAGAAAATAGTTAGAGGGATAGAAGCCCTAAACCAGAAAGTAATAAATACAGAATATGCGGTCATATTCAATGAAACATATATATATATATATATATATATATATATATATATATATATATATATATATATATATATATATATATATATATATATATATATATATATATGTTGTACCTAGTAGCAAGAAAGCACTTTTCGGTCTACTATGAAAGGCCCGATTTGCCTAATAGGCCGAGTGATTTTCTTTATTTTCACAAAATTGTTTCCAGTTGCTTTATTTGAATTAGAAGTATTATAATTATAATATATTAAGAACACCAATTATTGACTTAGCTATGTTAGACTAGGTTAGGTTAAGATAAGATAGGTTAAGTTAGGTTAGGTAGGGTTGGTTAGGTTCGATCATATATCTACGTTATCTTTAACTCATAAACAACAAGACAGACATACACACACACAATTACACCCACATATTTGTCTTTTATGTGAGCTCCGACTGATGTTAAAAAAATGCAAAATATTCATAAGTAAATTTTAAATTAGTAATGTATGAATATTACTAATTTAAAAATTAGTAACATTCATGCTAATATTAATTTTGAAATTTGAAACCGTGTCTCACACGGTTTCATTCTATTCTTTTTCATCTAATAATTTTCATTGTTTTCTGTTTTTTTTTATTAACATTAAAACAAGATACGTAAAATCTATTTTGAAAGACCATTTAGCTGAAGTTCCTTGAATTTGAAATATGAAAAGAAAAATCTGACGTAATGTTAAATTGAAAACTTGTTATGTTTCACTGCATCAGAAGCTCAGATGTCTAGTCTAACTTTAACTAACTAACATTTACTAACAGTCTCAAGAGATGACCTTAACATCTCACAACAAATGCAGATGAGTATAATAACGGGAGTGTAGCCTCATGCAGTCAACATACCCAACCAGAGTAACCTTTGTGACCAACGTTTAATTTGTAGTGGTTTACATTACCACAAACGTACAAATGTTGGCACACCACCTCTCTCTCTCTCTCTCTCTCTCTCTCTCTCTCTCTCCCTCTCCCCCTCTCTCTCTCTCTCTCTCTCTCTCTCTCTCTCTCTCTCTCTCTCTCTCTCTCTCTGTCTTGTGGCGGCTGGGACGCTGGCAGGACGCCTACCCTCCCGCCCTGCTTATTGATTAGTAACTGCCACTCTCCCTTATCCCAAGGAAAGGGGAAAGGAGAGAAAGAGGGAAGGTTGGCGAGAGACCTAGAGTGAGGTAAAAGGAGAGAAGCGTAGGAACATAAACAGGCGTGAGAAGTGGAGTGAGAAATATATATATATATATATATATATATATATGTCGTACCTTGTAGCCAGAACGCATTTCTCAGCCTACTATGCAAGGCCCGATTTGCCTAATAAGCAAAGTTTTCATGAATTAATTGCTTTTCGACTACCTAACCTAACTTTATCGGCTACCTAACTTTACATAACCTATAGAGATAGGTTAGGTAGGGTTGGTTAGGTTCGGTCATATATCTACGTTAATTTTAACTCTAATAAAAAAAAATTGACCTCATACATAATGAAATGGGTAGCTTTATCATTTCATAAGAAAAAAATTAGAGAAAATATAATAATTCAGGAAAACTTGGCTTATTAGGCAAATCAGGCCTTGCATAGTAGGCTGAGAAGTGCGTTCTGGCTACTAGGTACGACATTATATATATATATATATATATATATATATATATATATATATATATATATATATATATATATATATATTTATGATCGATGTTCCCTTCGGGAATCTTAATTTTAAGATGAATAGGAAAACCAGGGATATACTGAACATCTTGTATCAGAAT